>NC_057801.1:846767360-846892360 GCF_018294505.1 Triticum aestivum | reverse complement strand
ACGTGCCACTAGTGCATGTGTTGAACTACGGTAACTACCATGGAGATACCTTGGTAAGATTATTTTTTACTATTACAACATCCGTGCATCTTTTTGCACACTTTTAAAACTAGTACATCATTGCTAACTACGAAGTTATTACTATGTTTTCAACAGATAATCCCGAATGATTGTGTGCCTCATCTGATGTATACGCGTGGTAGCCTTCATGTTTTGAACATACTACCAGGTCGTCCTACGAATCTCAACTGTCCATACCGGGTTTCTAAAAGAAGTGGAGACATAAGAATCATAGAATGGAAAAAATGTATGGACAGTCGTAAGGAGCTTCTTGGAAGCAATAAGCAGCGAAAGGCAAGAATTGGAGACAGGATGATCGCCATTCTTCATAATGGAGAGTCAGGGTCTATATTGTTTTATGCTATTTTACCTTAAGGGTGTTTGGGTCCTACCTGATACTGATTATCATCTGCTAAGAACAATTATGTAGGGTTGGGTTCGATGACTATATATGAGGATGATGATCGTATGACTTATTATTAATAACGAGTAGAAGTTGTATGATGATGCATGATTAGTAGGACTTGTTATTATATATATATGATGATGTAATGATGCAAAAGCATGCATGAGCATGTTATATCTGCGGGTGCAATGAACATAGCAGCAGCGTTGATAAACAAAGCATGCATGATGTATATATGATGCATAACGTGTACAATGTGTAGTATCGTAAAATACCAGCAAACGAAAAAGAATTAAAATGGAAACACAAAATTAAATGAAAAAGAAATCATAAAACTAAAAACCCACCAAACCTTATAGTACCGGTTGGTGTTACCAACCGGTACTAAAGGGCTCCAGGCCCCCGGAGCTGGCTAGTGCCACGTGGTTGCCCTTTAGCACCGGTTCGTGCTGAACCGGTACTAAAGGGGGGGGCCTTTAGTGACCACAAATTAGTGCCGGTTATGTAACCGGCACTATAGGTCCTTACGAACCGGTGCTAATGCCCGGTTCTGCACTAGTGGGAGTACCATCACAAGTAGAAAAAGGAGCTATATTACCGGTTCGTAGGGGCCTTTAGTGCCGGTTGCAGCAACCGGCACTAAAGTGTGGGGACTAACGGTCCCCCCTTTAGTCCCAGGTCAGCACGAACCGGCACTAAAGGGCCACCACGTGACACGAGGCGCGCCGTGGTCTAAAGGATTTTTTTAAATAAAACAAAAAGAGCCCATCTACTGGGCCGGCACAACCTGCATATGACTAGAAACCCAACCTCTAGTTGGGCCAGGATGCAGGCCTGTACGGCCCGGTAGGGCCCATAGGGCAGAAGACTTGCAATAGGCCCACAAAGGCCTGCTTAGAGAGGAGCTCGACATGGTAGCCACAACGGGGCTTATAAACCGGTGCGAGCTCCTCTCAACTAGCGAGGTGGGACTAAACATTGTGCACTGTGGGTGGCAGCGCACCCCTTTAGTACCGGTTGGTGGCACGAACCCGTACTAAAGGGGGAGGGTCTTTAGTACCGGTTGGAGCCACCAACCCGTACTAAAGGCCACAACCTCTTTAGTACCGGTTCATGGCACGAACCGGTACTAATCAGCGCCGCCCGCCTAGTCGTTGGAACCGGCACTAATGGTTACATTAGTGCCGGTTCAATTACAAACCAGGGACTAATGAGTTTCACATTAGGCCCTTTTTCTACTAGTGCATCCTGGTTTGAGCGTCCTTAACACAAAAAACAAGTTCGTCAAATTGAATAGCGACCGGATTTTCACGAGTTAAACAACGAACAGAAACAAGATTCTTAATAAGATGAGGAGACACAAGTATGTTAGACAAAGTCATAGGCATAGAATTAGAAGGAAAAGAAGTGTCCCCGACGTGTGTGATAGGAAGTGTGGAACCGTCGCCAACAATGATGTGGCGGTCGGTGGTGATGGGAGTGAAGGAGGCAACATTACCAGGATGGGAAAACATGTGATCCGTGGCCCCGGTGTCCATGTACCAATCACCGCCTCCAGTTTAGTTGTTCGGCGTAGGAGTGGTGTGCAGCGTGGCGAGGAGCGTCGGATCCCAAGGCGACGGTGAGGGGACGGTGGCGCCATTGGGATGCCGTAGCCGCCGCTCAGTTGCGGCGGTGGGTACCCTCCATACGGCTGCGGGGCCGTGTAGTACGCCTGATGCGCAGGCGGTGGCAACACAGGAAGCATCAGTCCAGGGGCCGGGGAACCGGCATGATGTAGGCATGAACGACACCGGTCCATGGGTTGCAGCCGGAGGCCCACAGGGGGTGGGGGCACCTGGAACTGCTGCTGCTGCTGACGAGGCTGGCCGGCTCCCTGTTGCTGCTGCCCGCTGCGCCGACCATCGTGTCGACCCTCGTTGGACCGATCGATGGGAGGGGCGGGCGGGCCGTACGGGAGGGGGAGTAGCCCCGGCTGCTGCTATGGCGCCGTGTACGGCGGCGGCGCCGACGGGTAGGGCGCCTGGTGGTGTGGCTATGGTTGGGCGGCCGGGGCAGCAGGGTCGCTGCGGGCTCGCCACGGGTGGTGCCGGCGGCGAGGGCAGTGCGGATGGCCCGCGCCTTCACCTGCTTTATCCACTGCTCCTCCAAGCGGAGGTATGCAACGAACTTGGCGAAGGAGGGCTCGGGGATGAGGGTGAGGTTCGCCGCGGTGTTGCTGAAGTCCTCGTTGAGCCTAGCGATGATCGTGCTGAGGAGGAGGTCATCATCGATCCTCGCGGCAATATTAGAGAGCTCATCAGCAAGAGTCTTGAGATGGCGACAATAGTCATCAACGGAGGAGTTGTCCTGGTGGCACCCAAATAACTCTTGTTGCAAAAAAACACGACGTTGGTGTTGGTTGTCGGTGAAGAGCCCGTTCAGCTTGGTCCACACGGCGTGAGTGTCATCACCGTCCTGCACGACTGTCTGAAAGAGGTCCGGCTAAATGGTGAGGAATAACCACCGGAAAATCGTGGTATTGATGGTGGACTAGTCATGGAACTCGGGGACGAGGCTGGAGTCGACGGAGCCGTCCACGTGATCAATGAGGTGGTACTCCCGGAACACGAGGGAGAAATACGTCTTCCACGTGTTGTAGGACGATTACTTCTGGGAGAGACGAACCGACACCCACTCATAGATGTTCAGGTTGCGGATGTCGTTGTCGTCGGGAGGGTTGGCGTCGGCGAATGGATTGGAGTTGGTGGACGCGGAGGACATGATAGATGACTTCGCGAGGGTGTGCGGCTCGAGCGGCTCGGGTGTTGGGACAGGCGGCGGCAGCAGCCGGATTCGGGCGGCTCGGGTTTGGGGCGTGTTGGGACGGGTGGTGGCAGCATGCGGCTTGGGTTGGTGGTGGATATGATTGCAGCGGCGGCCTGGGTAGGGAGAGGGACACAACGGCGGTTGTAGGGTGGGGCGGCGGCGCTGGTAGGGAGAGCGGTGCGGTGGCGGCTGATACGTCTCCGTCATATCTACTTTTCCAAACACTTTTGCCCTTGTTTAGGACTCTAACTTGTATGATTTGAATGGAACTAACCCGGACTGACGCTGTTTTCAGCAGAATTGCCATGGTGTTGTTTTTGTGCAGAAAATAAAGATTCTCGGAATGTCCTAAAACTCCACGGAACACCTTAGAAAAAATAAAAAAATCCTCGCAAAAGATGAAGACCAGGGGGCCCACACCCTGTCCACGAGGGTGGGGGGTGCGCCCCCCCGGGGCGCGTCCCCTACCTCATGGGCCCCCTGGTGGCCCTCCGACGGCAACTTCATCTCTATATATTGGCCTTCGGGGTGAGAAAAGTCAGAGAGAAGAAATCATCACGTTCTATGATACGGAGCCGCCGCCAATCCCTAATCTCTCTCGGGAGGACTGATCTGGAGTCCGTTCGGGGCTCCGGAGAGGGGAATTCGTCGCCGTCGTCATCATCAACCATCCTCCATCACCAATTTCATGATGCTCACCGCCGTGCGTGAGTAATTCCATCGTAGGCTTGCTGGACGGTGATGGGTTGGATGGGATTTATCATGTAATCGAGTTAGTTTTGTTAGGGTTTGATCCCTAGTATCCACTATGTTCTGAGATAGATGTTGCTATGACTTTGCTATGCTTAATGCTTGTCACTAGGGCCCGAGTGCCATGATTTCAGATCTCAACCTATTATGTTTTCATGAATATATGTGAGTTCTTGATCCTATCTTGCAAGTCTATAGTCACCTACTATGTGTTATGATCTGGCAACCCCGAAGTGACAATAATCGGAACCACTCCCGGTGATGACCATAGTTTGAGGAGTTCATGTATTCACTATGTGCTAATGCTTTGTTCCGGTTCTCTATTAAAAGGAGGCCTTAATATCCCTTAGTTTCCAATAGGACCCCGCTGCCACGGGAGGGTAGGCCAAAAGATGTCATGCAAGTTCTTTTCCATAAGCACGTATGACTATATTCGGAATACATGCCTACATTACATTGATGAACTGGAGCTAGCTCTGTGTCACCCTATGTTATGACTGTTACATGATGAACCACATCCGGCATAATTATCCATCATTGATCCCTTGCCTACGAGTTTTCCATATACTGGTTCTCGCTTATTTACTTTTCCGTTGTTACTATTACAATCACTACAAACACCAAAAACATTACTTTTACTGTCTTTACTTTTGTTACCGTTACCACCACTATCATATTACTTTGCTACTAAACACCTTGCTGCAGATCCTAAGTTTCCAGGTGTGGTTGAGTTGACAACTCAACTGCTAATACTTGAGAATATTCTTTGGCTCCCCTTGTGTCGAATCAACAAATTTGGGTTGAATACTCTACCCTCAAAAACTGTTGTGATCCCCTATACTTGTGGGTTATCAGCGACAGGGAGAGGGGAGGGACGGCTGCGACCAGCGTGGGGAGGCGCACGGGCGGCGGCGGCGGAAGACTAGGGTTAGAACCCGGAAATTGATACCACGTATGATGTATGAATTACACGATGTAGTGCTCATGTGCAGAGGAACGTATATATGATATAAAAAGGTGGGCCATGACCTCAACTATACAAGGCAAATAGGAGCACTAGTGGAAAAAGGCCCATTTGTCCCGGTTCCAGAGGCCCATTTGTCCCGGTTCTGGAACCGGTACTAAAGGGTCGGGACTAAAGCCCATGACCTTTAGTCCCGGTTCGCTCATGAACCGGGACAGGTGGGGCTCCACGTGGCCTCTGCGACGAGCCCCGACAGGAGGGCCTTTGGTCCCGGTTGGTAACACCAACCGAGACCAAAAGGCATCCACGTGTCAGCGGCTAAGGAGCTGAGGTTTTTATTTTTCTGAAAGGGGTTGGGGGGTTGGGGGGTTTTGGGTGGTTAATTTAATTAGGGGATTCACATATTGTGTTAGCTAGCTAATAGAGAGAAGTGACCTCTCTTATCTCCATGCTTGGTCGATGCTACGTACTATACGTATAGAGAGGACTCGACACGCTAGCTAGTAAGAAAAATCAAGGAAACCATTAAGTACAGAAGATCGTCATGAACATATACAAAGAGAAGTGATCGACCTCTCCTTCTCCGAGAGATTGGTCGAACAACAAGTTTTCGTATTCCGACGCTACTAGCTACATATATACAATATAATATCCATTACAATCCCTAATATCTGAAGTCAAGTTCCACATGGTATTCTTCGGCTTTATTTATGACATGGTCAAGAATGAATCCTGCCAATTCCTCTTGAATTGCCTTTATGCCATCATGTGGTAGGAGCTCATCCCGCAACTGCCAGATATAAATCGAAGAAGAAGGTCAATACATGTGTATGAATGAAGCTCAACACAAATGATGGCAATAAAATACAACTGTGAATATTTTTGCTTACGCATTTCATACTGTTTTTCAGAGTAGCCCCGCTTATTCTTGGCCATCTCGTTGTAGATGAACTCGCAAACGTAGTATCCACAGAAATCATTTCCGTGTTCCTGCCACAAGCACTTTACGAGAAATAGAAGTCAATCAAACTGATAAGCAAGCATGCTAAATTGTATTGATGAAACTATCTAGAATCAATGGGAGATGCACGGAACTACGTAGTAGTACTTACTTTCGGGTGTTTAAATGTCAGCTCGGTCGGCAGTCCCGCAGAAATTGCGGTGAACTTCTTCCAAACCCTGCCAGACAAAGAAAATAATTACTTGATATCAGGAAATGAACAAAGTTGCCAATATGGTGCGATAATGATCGATTGAACTTACTTCTGGAGCATTCGAGGCATTTCCGCATAGTCCTCGGGATCTTTTCGTCTCGAGTCTAAGACAGTTACTTCTCCCTGCTCAAGCTTAATCACTAGGAGAATAAAGTGAAAGCAGCGCACAGATGCACAATTCATCAGTTACATGACTATAACCTCGAGTAATAAGGGAAACCAAATATGCACAAGACAGTAACACTCACTTGAAGTTGTAAGGAAAGAGTATTTTATCTTAGCTTTGATTTTTGAGCAATGATTGTAGCGTGTTGTCCTCGGTTTCTGTGACATTCTTTTGCAGCGTCCATTCATGTATGACATTTGGGTTAATGAACCCAATGTCATAGATTTGTGCTTTTCTGCATTCGAGGATCTTCAATCTGCATAATATAGTGAGGATAATTATATATACATGCAATGAAAGAGATGAGATATATATAGGGAGACTTAATTGTAGAAAGTAGTACTTATAGACAGTAGCAAGTCACAAGTGATTTGTCGAGGGACTTTTGACTGTAGAACTGGAAAAACTCGTCAAAATCAACATTTAATAGTTCTTAGCAAATGAAGTCATTGTCCTCTTTAATTCTCATCGACAAAGCATCCTTCCGAGACCCCCTGCAGGTTTTCATGTACCATTCATGGAATCTTCGCATCATCGTTGTTAAAGCAAGAGTTCCATCTTTGATGAGAGGCTTCCCGTACTGGTATTTGAATTCGTCCACCTCCATTGTATCCAAATGTACATCGTCGGGCAGGTTTTCACCAGGATTGGTACCGGGCAGCATCAACGGGTGATTTGCACTGATATTGCTAGACACCTTGAGCGGGGGGAACAATTGGTTCTCCTGTTCTCCGAGCTGGGACTTTTTTCCAACTTCTTCGTTCTTTTAACATTTTGTCACGAGAAGTACTTCCCGACCGGTGTGCTTCTTGCAATGTCTTTTTAAGACATAGGACATGGGTGGCCAAGCTGGAGCTCCTCAAATCCCTCCGTTATTTCTCCACCATCACAACGGCATAGGCTTTTCGAATCGAAAGACATTGAAAAGTTGTGCAGGGTTCAGGAGGTGCAACAGAGCCAACAACCGTCTTGCCTTTGAGGTTCTGCCATTGCGTCATAAGATGGCACTATTGAGCCTCCGTGATAGCATCCACGGGGTAGCTAGGAGCCGTGAAGTCAGGCTGCTGAATGAGATCGGTGGAAGCCATGCCGCTTCTCCGCTGATATGGCGGGGTAGTTTCTGGGGTAGCTTGGGCAGGTCACTGGCTCTCAACTTGTTCCTCTAGCTTTCCTACCCTTGCATTCAGCTTCTACAGTTTGCTCTGCTCCACTCTCCTCCTTCTCTCTTGGGTTTTGTAACTGCCTGTGCCGGTAACCCAACCTTCCATGCAATGCAGCCTGGCAGCCTCGTGTTCCTCCATGGTGCTCAGGATTCCCGAGGGCCTCTGTGAGCTCGTCGTTCTCTTTATCGGTAACGAACGTCCCTTGCTGCGCTGCAGCTATATACTTCTGAAGCTTTGACGGGTATTTCAAGTTGCTTGTCCGTCCAAACGCACTTCCCTATTTTAGGGTCCAAGGTTCCCCCCAACCCCAAAGAACCAAGTCCTTGAACGGTCTGGCCAGTTCAATGTCTCTGGTTCGACCCCTTTAACAATCAGGTCATTCTCAGTATTGTCCCACAACGGCCGGGCTTTGAGGTAGCCACCTGACCTCGTGCGATCGTGATGCTCCTTCTTTGCAGCATTTTTCTTGTTTGTCGCTGACATCTTCTTACTCTTCTCCGATGTCTTGTGGGCCACAAATGCGGCCCAGTGATCTCTTATCTTCTCAAATCGGTCGGTGAATTCTGGAGTCTTCTCTTTGTGGGCATACGTTGATTTCAACTCATTCTTCCACTTCCTGAATAGATTTGCCATCTTCTTGAGAGCATGAGCCTTGATCAATGGCTCTATAACTAGCTTATCCAGATCCTCCTATGGTGGCAGGGTGAAATTTTCCTTCAGCGCATCCCAAAGATCATCTTTCTGTCTATCTTCAAAATAAGAAACTTGAGGGTCTTCGTTCTTAGGCTTATTCCATTAGTGGATGCTGATCGGGATCATGTCCCTAACAAGTACCCCGGACTGAGCAGAAAATGCTTCCTTGGTCCGGCTGGGTTCAATCAGTTGGCCATCGCCCGCAACATTTTCTTCAGGCCTCGTCTCATTACCGAAGTTTGGCTCGATCCGAAGGGCTATAAAAGAAGAAAGAAGAGTTAATATATGTACACCTCGCCGGACTTTGTAACAGCTGATCCAGACTCCGTTCGGTCACCAGAGCCGTTATCACGGTCTCCTTCTTCCACCGGCATTCAGTCGTGGAGCCATCATGATCATGACTTTCCTCCTCCATTGTTCTATCACCGTAGTCTGCTTCCTCTCCTTCCAGACCATCGGTGTCATTGAGAAAAGGCAAGACAACACCTCCGTCGCGGATTATGTCTCCCACCAACTCTTCTTGTTCCAAGTGTCTTTATTTATGCGTAGTTTCTGCAAATATTACAACATGGCAATTAATATACAAACATGAGAGATTGATATATTAATAGTGGCAAACATAGACCTAGCTAGCTAATCACAACAAGGAATATTAATTAGTGCCCTCGACGCTTCTATGGTTTGGGGTGGCCTCGACAACGTTTCTAGGGTTTGGGGTGGCCTCGACAATGCTCTTTTAACTTGGTAAATTTGGGTGGCGTCGACGCTTCTAGGGTTTGGGCCTCAGCAACGCTTGTAGGCTTTGGCCTGGACTGCCTCTCTCATGAATGTCCGACGTTCGGACAGCCTCTCTCATGAATGTCAAACAAGGGATTTAACAAGATGGCACCATTCTGGATGTGCAGAAAACGGTCCCTATTTTTCCTGATTTCATCTACCCTTTTATATGTCACGTTTTCTAGTGTCAACTGATTCAAGAAAACCATGGCTTCATCTTTAGCCGGAAGTAACAGGCGCATGATGGTATGAAGCTCCCCAAAGTTATTTTGGAATGGAGTCCTGATAGGATAATTCTCTTTTTGGTACGAAGTTTAGCAAGAGCCTTTCGAATATCGCTATTTGGAAGGCCTTTGCTGAACTTCATACCAAAAAGCAAATTATCCTATCAGGACTCCGTTCCAAAATAAATTTGGTGAGCTTCATACCATCATGCGCCTGTTACTTCCAGCTAATTATGAAACCATGGATTTCTTCAATACTTTGACACAAGAGAACGTGCAAATATAGAATGGTAGATGAGATCAGGAAAAATATGGATCAACTTAATTATGCACATCCATAATGGGGGCATTCTTGATAAATCTCTTATAAATCTCAAGAGAGTTTCTCGGGTAGGGGCGGGAGGGGGTAGGAGATTGACAATGTTTTTTTCTAGGGTTTGGGTGTCCTCGTGAGTTAGTTGAGCGAGAGGGGGTTGATCAACGTCCCCCTCTCGACCCCTCGGCGATCCTCGACCCTCGACCCCTCGATGACCCTCGACCCTCGACCCCTCGGTGACCCTCGACCCTCTAGCCTAGTTCCCGACCCTCGACCGCTCGGGGATCCTCGACACCCTCGTTCCCGATAAAAAATAAGAAGAGGAAGAAGAAGAAAAAAGAGGAGAAGAAGAAGGAAAAAAATAGAAGAAAAAAAGAGGAGAAGAAGAAAAAATAGAATTTTTTTTCTATTTTTTCTTCTTCTTCTCCATTCCTTCTTTTTCTCCTCTCTTTTTTTCTTCTTCTTCCTCTTCTTATTTTTTCTCCTCTTCTTCTCGTTCTTCTTCTCCTTCTTCCTCGAACAAACTTAATATGAGTTTTAGCATCGAGCATTCATGGAGCAAGATCATCATGAACAAAAATATCACACTAATTTCTATGAAAAAAGAATTCCACAAACATCACATCTCGTCTCCACAAAACATGCATCTCATACATCTCACCTCATCTCATTTCATCCAAAGAAATTCTTTGCATATTCTTTGCATATGAACATACATACATTTACTTGTTTTCTTAAATTAAACATATATGAATATTTTCTTAAATGAGCATATGAACATTTTCTTAAATGAGCATATGAACATTTTCTTAAATGAGCATATGAAATACATATCACCAAGAAAATAGACCTTTTTCTTTGCAGATGAACATACATCCATATTCAAAATGTTCATATTCCACAATCTTAACCAAAAAATGCAAAAATGAGCATTATACAACATATACAGAGAACATACATACATACATCATAACAAAAAAAATGAAAAACAGGCCGCGGGTGGTCGGCGACGATGGTTGGCGACGGCGCTTACGGGTGGCGTGTGGGGACGGTGATGAGAAGGAAAGGGGAGGAGGCAGGGGCTCATAGCGTGGTCGACGGCGAGGTCGGGGATGAAGGGGGCGTGAGCGCCGGCATGGTGCTTCCCTGCGGCGGCGACGACGGCGGGGGCGAGCCTCGGTGGTGACTGGTGCGGGTGACGGCGACGGCGACGGCGGGGGCGGCGGGTAGCGTCGAGGCAGCCTGGCGGCGTCGATGTCGTCGGCGGCGGCGGAGGGCAAATTCGAGATGAGAACTGAAAAATCCTAAGTGCTACCTTATATACCCAGAGCATTCGTCCCGATTTGTGGCACCAACCGTGACCAATGCCCCCCTCTAGTCCTGGTTGGTGCCACAAGCAGGACAAAAGGTCTCTTTTCAGCAGCCCAAAGGGCGGGAAAAGGAGACCTTTGGTCCCGGTTGGTGGCATTAGTCCCAGTTGGTGCCACGAACCGGGACCAAAGGTCGGCATTGATCCCGGTTTGTGCCATGAACCGGGACCAATCAGCCTTGCACAACAGCGTGGTGGTGGGAGTTTAGTCCCACCTCACTAGCTGAGAGAGAGTCACACCTGTTTATAAGGTGCGGTGCGCCTGAGCTGTCGAGCTCCTCTCTAAAGCAGGCTTACGGGCCTAACCTCTCTGTACATGCCTGTGGGCCTACTGGGCCTTCTGCGGGCCTGAATCCTAGCCCACCTGGCTGGTTGGGTTTCTAGTCGTATTCAGGCCGTGGTGGCCCAGTAGGTGGCATTTTTTTTTAAATCCATTTTTTTGTTCTGATTTTTGCATTATTTATTTTATTTTGTTTTTTGCTTTATTTTTTTAATTTTTTTTGTTTTTAGGTCACAAAAATTATAAACTTCCTGTTAGTGCCATTAGTTTTCATATTTGAATAATTTAAATTTGAATTCTTTGAAATTTGTGTGAATCACTAGTTTGTGATTAACTTTACTATAAAAATAAATTTTGGAGTGATTATTTTCCTGCTATTTAATATTACTGTGTTTTATCATTATATTCAAAAACATATTTTGTTACTTTAGTTTCTAACAAAAAATTCTTTATGATAATTGTTTTTGCTATTAAAGTTTCTAACAAAAAAATTCTTTATGAAATATCTTTTTGCTTTTAATGTTTTGAACAGAAAATACTTTGATAATTTTAGTTGCATAAATTTTATATAATTTTAGTTTCAATAATACTAGAGGTTTATAAAAGCTTTTTAGTTTATTCCTTTTGCTATTGGAGTTTTATAAAAGCTTTTGAGTTGATTATTTTTGCTATTGAAGAATATTATAGTTTTGTTTTAGTTGATCATAACAGAATATTTTAATTGATTGTTTTAAGTTCATTATTTTTGTTATTAGTTCATTCTATTTGCTATTAGTTCATTCTTTGAGCTAAATGACCCTGAAATTGAAAAGCACTACAAATGAACTCTGAAAAGGTTGAAAGTTGGCACGGTATCATCATTTCACCCAAATAGTATGTGCTAAAAAGTTGAGAGGGTTACGACAAAAACCGGATGCACTTCGTGTACAAAATAGACAATCTCTTTCGAAGTAATAGGGTTTCGGACGGAAACTCATCTGTTACAATAGGCATTTTATTTCTTCACATGTAACTGTAGTGATATTCTAGATCAAAGGCATCATCATAATAGTTGTGGACAGAAAGTCTTCACCTTTTCTTCGCTTGTTTCCTTTGCTTATTGCGCCGTAACCATGGATAATCTTCATCGTTTAACAGGGTGCTTAGGTCAACCTTGACTTTGAAGGGAGGAATTTTATGAAACTTTTCATAATCTTCAGACATGTCTGTCTTGCCCTCCAATCCCATGAGGTGTCTTTTTCTTGAAAGAACTATGTGGCGGTTTGGCTCATCATATGATGTATTCACTTCCTTATCGTTTCTTTTTCTCGGTTTGGTAGACATGTCCTTCACATAGAAAACCTGTGCCACATCATTGGCTAGGACGAATGGTTTGTCTGTGTACCCAAGATTGTTCAAATACACTGTTGTCATTCCGTACTGTGGGTCTACCTGTATCCCGCCTCCTAACAAATTGACCCATTTGCACTTAAACAAAGTGACCTTAAAATCGTGTCCATAGTCAAGTTCCCATATGTCCACTATGTAACCATAATATGTGTCATTTCCCCTCTTGGTTGTTGCATCAAAGCAGACACCGCTGTTTTGGTTGGTGCTCTTTTGATCTTGGGCGATCGCGTAAAATGTATTCCCATTTATCCTGTACAGTCGAAGATGGTTCTCTGGCCAACGAGTACAACTCAGCAAAAACAGTGTTGTCACCCTGGAGACATGTTTGCAACCAACTGCCGAAAGTCCTGATGTGTTCACATGTAATCCAGTCATCACACTGGTCCGGGTGTTTGGAGCACAGAATGTTCTTGTGTTCATCGACATACGGGGTCACCAAGGTAGAATTGTGTAGAACTTGTTGTGTGCTTGAGACCAAGAATGCCCGTCCCTACATATTATTGAGTCCCCTCCTAGCGTGCCCTTTCCACTCAGTCTCCCCTCATACCGCGATTGAGGGAGACCAATCTTCTTAAGGTCAGGATTGAACTCAACACAAAACCCAATGACATCCTCTGTTCGATGTCCCATGGAGATACTTCCTTCTGGCCTAGCGCGGTTCCGGACATATTTCTTTAGGACTCCCATGAACCTCTCAAAGGGGAACATATTGTGTAGAAATACATGGACTAGAACGACAATCTCGTCGACTAGATGAACTAGGACGTGCGTCATGATATTGAAGAGGGATGGTGGGAACACCATCTCAAAACTGACAAGACATCGCGCCATATCACTCCTTAACCTTGGTAGGATTTCTGGATCGATCACCTTCTGAGAGATTGCATTGAGGAATGCACATAGCTTCACAATGGCTAATCGAACGTTTTCCGGTAGAAGCCCCCTCAATGCAACTGGAAGCAGTTGCGTCATAATCACGTGGTAGTCATGAGACTTTAGGTTCTGGAACTTTTTCTCTGGCATATTTATTATTCCCTTTATATTCGATGAGAATCCAGACGGTACCTTCACACTGAGCATGCATTTTCAAAGAAGTTTTCCTTCTCTTCTTTGGTAAGAGCGTAGCTGGCAGGACCTTCATACTACTTTGGAGGCATGCCGTCTTTTTGGTGCAAACGTTGCAGGTCCTCATGTGCCTCCGGTGTATCTTTTGTCTTCCCATACACGCCCAAGAAGCCTAGCAGGTTCACGCAAAGGTTCTTCATCACGTGCAACACGTCGATTGAAGAGCGGACCTCTAGGTCTTTACATTAGGGTAGGTCCCAAAATATAGATTTCTTCTTCCACATGGGTGCGCGTCCCACAGTGTCATTCGGAACAGATACTCCATCGGGACCCTTTCCAAAGATTACTTGTAAATCATTGACCATAGCAAGTACGTGATCACTGGTACACATGGCGGGCTTCTTCCGATGATCTGCCTCGCCTTTGAAATGCTTGCCTTTCTTTCGACATTGATGGTTGGTCAGAAGAAATCAACGATGCCCTAGGTACACATTCTTCCTACATTTGTCCAGGTATATACTTTCAGTGTCATATAAACAGTGCGTGCATGCGTGGTATCCCTTGTTTGTCTATCCTGAAAGGTTATTGAGAGCAGGCCAATCATTGATGGTTACAAACATCAATGCATGCAGGTCAAATTCCTCATGTTTGTGCTTATCCCACACACGTACACCATTTCCATTCCACAGTTGTAAAAGTTCTTCAACTAATGGCCTTAGGTACACATCAATGTCTTTGCTTGGTTGCTTAGGGCCTTGGATGATAATTGGCATCATAATGAACTTCCGCTTCATGCACAGCCAAGGAGGAAGGTTATAGATTCATAGAGTCACGGGACAGGTGCTGTGATTGTTGCTCTGCTCCCCAAAAGGATTAATACCATCCACGCTTAAACCAAACCATACATTCCTTGCGTCATACAAACTCCTCCCAGTACTTTCTATCAATTTTTCTCCACTGCTACCCGTCAGCGGGTGCTCTCAACTTCCTATCTTTCTTACGGTCCTCTCTGTGCCATCGCATCAACTTTGGCATGCTCTTTGTTTCGGAACAAGCGTTTCAACCGTGGTATTATAGGAGCATACCACATCACGTTGGCAGGAACCCTCTTCCTGGGGAGCTCGCCATCAACATCACCAGGGAAACCTCGTCCGATCTTATACCGCAGTGCACCGCATACCGGGCATGCATTCAAATCCTTGTACACACCGCGGTAAAGGACACAGTCATTAGGGCATTCTTGTATCTTCTGCACCTCCAATCCTAGAGGGCATACGACCTTCTTTGCTGCATACATACTGTCGGGCAATTCGTTTTCCTTTGGAAGCTTCTTCTTCAATATTTTCAGTAGCTTCTCAAATCCTTTGTCAGGCACACCATTCTCTGCCTTCCACTGTAGCAATTCCGGTACGGTACCGAGCTTTGTGTTGCCATCTTTACAATTGGGGTTCAACCGTTTTTTGTGATCCTCTAACATCCGATCGAACTTCAGCTTCTCCTTTTCACTTTCGCACTGTCACTTTGCATCAACAATGAACCGATGAAGATCATCATCGGGCACATCGTCTGGTTGCTCTTGATCTCTAGCTTCCCCCGTTGCAGCATCTTTAGCTCCCCCATTGTAGCATCACCGTATTCAGGGGGCACATAGTTGTCATCATCATCTTCTTCTTCGTTGTCTTCCATCTGAAATCCTCTTTCTCTGTGCTTGGTCCAAACATTATAGTGTGGCATGAAACCCTTATAAAGAAGGTGGGTGTGAAGGGTATGGACAACATATAGGGCATGGACAACACATAAAACCATTCTGCTTGTTTGCCTCAACCACTGCGAGAAAATTATTCATGCCCTTAATGTACTTGGAGGTGCGTCTGTTACCCTACATCCATTGCCGGTTCATCTCTGCACATCATGAATAGATAAGTGACCAAATTAATAGAAGTTCACCAACACATTAAAACCAAATGTGACACCCAGATAATTAGTTACAGTAATCCCACGTTAATGATGCCACGTCACCACAGTTACAGTTGCTAATATTGCGCTAGTTCGAAATCGATTCGAATTCAAGTTCAAAATCTTGCAAACAATAAAAGTTTTCAAATATTAAAACTAAAATGTTCGGAGTGAGCCAAATAATGCATAAGTAGTAATGGTGGACAAGCCACCTTTTTATAAAAGGTTTAAATGCACTCAGGTAATTAAAACAGTAGTTAAAACTTTTAAATAAATACATATAGGATTATGTTAAATATTAAACTATTTTGTTTTGGGTTAATAATTACTGTGGCAGTAGTGTAATTATCAATGCAAGTTTAGGTACGAGTGATAATTTTAATAAACAATAACTAAGAGGAAACAAAAAAATAGAAAAGAATAATACTAAAAAGAAAAGAAGAAAACAGAGAACAAAAATAAAGAGCAGGACACCCTGGCCTCTAGGCCGCCAGGCCAGCCCACGGCCCACCCCACTCTCTCTGGCCTAAAAGGCCACTCCCCCGACCCCAAACGCTAAATCACCCCCACTCCCTCACGATCCCCTCGTCTCCCTCACCCGCTGCCACCACACATCACAACACGCACGCATTGTGCCGGGGAGAGGAGCTCCCCGCGCCCGATCCCCTCGCATGCATCGGTGTCCCGCCTTAACCTCGCCGTTCATCGCCACCTTCCCCGTCGCCGGACCTTGCAGCTCCTTCCTCGACCTCGTCCTCGATGGCCCACATCAAGCTATGCTGCTCTGACCTCACCGCCGCCCCGCCTGGACCTCGTCGGAGCGCTCCCTCGCCGGATCTCCTCCCCGTCTCCATCGGTCGTCCCCGTCCTCCTCCACAACGGCTCCGTCGAGCCTCACCGCCCCCAGGTCTCTACTCGAACGTGAGACCCGCCTCCCCTCTCTTCCCTTTCTGTCCGGCGCCGCCTCCTGTTCGTCCCCACGTGCTAGCACGAGCCGCTCCGCCCCTGACCTCCCCCTTCGTGGCCGCGCTGAACACGCGCCGCCCCGCGGCCCCAGCCATGGCCACGAACGAACAAGCATCCCCTGCTTCGCCCCACTGGGGCTGCTCGCCGGCCACCGCTCGTGTCGCCGTTGCCTCGCCTACACCACGCCTCCTCGAGCAGCTGCCGACCCCGGACCACCGCACTCGCGGCCCACTCCGGCCCCCCGCAGCGCCTTGCGCGCGCCCATCGTGCACCCACGGCCTCGTCTGCCTCACGCACCTCACTGGCCGCTCGTCGGCTCCCCGAAACGCCGCCCCTTTTCCATCCCGCGGTGGTCCTGCTGTTGCGCCGCATCGGCGCGCAGCCCCGGCCCCCTGTGCTGCTGCTGCCGCTCGTCGCGGTGGCTGCCGGCGCCCATCGCCGTTTCCCCCCTGTCAGCATGGGCAGGTGCCCAGCACCCGCTCTAGGCGCCCGTTAGCCCGAACCGCTAAGGCTCTGGCCCAATATGACAGCCGGGGCCCGGCCCCAAAACCTTTTTATTAAAAAAATTGAATTTAAAACAAATAAATCATTAACTAATTAATTAGTTAATTAATTAAGTGATTTAATTTTGTTAATTAAACTAATTAAACCTAACTAGTCATCAAACCCGTGCGGCGCACGGGCTCTCTGTGGAGTAGATATCATATTCATGAAATACGATTCACTCTCAAGATGTCTAGATGGTGAAGAGGTAGACACGCAAGACTCAAATCTCTTGCTGATGAGCTTCAAGCTTCCAGTCCTATTAAGGCATAATATAGAGAGTGCTCATTCAGTGAGAATTCCCCGTGTAAGTGTTTTGGAAATCTAGGCCTGCCGGTAACATATGTCTTCTAAGGTCCTTAACGGCCTGCCTAAGAAAAATAGATAGTAAACCAAAGAGACTAAATATTGGTTGCACAGTGCTAAACGTTCGTCGATAGAGATAATAAGGACACCAAAGAAGATAGTAGCCTGGTCGAAGGGTGGTCTTGAGAATTCAAAAAAAGGTTGCTTAGAAGATAGATGTATCCCAACATGTACTGCTCTCATGAAAACTCTTTCTTACTACTCTCATATTAATTCTCGCTCACTTAGTACAACTTTAGTACAAAGTTGTACTAAGTAGGCGACAATTAATATGTATCGAAGGAAGTATTTATATTTTATGTATGATAATTATACTTTTGCTAATATATAAATTCTTTACATTAGTGTATCTGGGCAGTGTGACAGAATCTTGTTTTTGGTTGTACTGGCATGTTATGTTTAATGGATTGCTTACGGAGATCTTGGTACCGCATACATAAATATTCTTCTTAAATTTGTACACATAAATTTGTTGAGTTTATTGTACCATGGATAATTTATACATGAGCATACCATGTTTCTTGATTATTTATACTTAATTTTTTGTTAAAATCAGAAATTTAATAGCGGGCTATATCGGTGTTGTCACGTTTTTAATATGGTCCTTCTAAACGGTGTCTTTGTACAATTTAGCAGCATGGGGCTCCATTTAGCGGGGACATAGCAATCATTTATGTTATTTCAAGTTTGTCGCTATTTGCCATAGTGCAATATTTATTTTATTAATTACATATTTCACGTTATAGCGATATATTGCTAAATATATTTCACATCAAGTATGAACCACACAGTCTGTCATATAAAATCGAATAATTATTTGGTGCACCGGTAGAAGTTAGGAATTTTGCATCTACCGTAGACATTAGTATGTATTACGATTATTTTACATAGATTTAAAACTATTTTCTCGGAACTAATGTGTTCATTTTTTTTAGCAAATACGAATGAAGTGAATCGTGCCTATAGACCTACATGTGCTCTAGGAAGTAGCTTGGTAGTTGTGTATGCGCATTTACGCATTGGTAGTTGTGTATGTAGTGATTTTTTAATGTGAAGTGACATGCCTGTACATAGAAAGAGAAAATGACGCAGATTTTTTTGCATGGGACAATGATGCAGATTGATTAGTGGTTGATGGCTGCGTTATGCATGCCCTGACGTATTATCCTTTGGGAGACTTAACTTTACACGTGTATACGTAGGAGTATTATATATGGACTCTATGGTTAATCATCTATCCATGGAATAGACCACGTCCTATTTTCTTTTTTTAATTAAAAAATAATTTGATTTTTCTAGGAAACAAAGAGAGTCCCAAGGGAGTAAGACTCCTACTCCTGTACGTGGCAGTATGAGTCATTACACCTTATGTTTCATCTTACGGCTACAGATACATTATATATTAATCAAACGGTCAAAAATCTTTAATTCCAAATATTAACGTGGTTTCTTATATGGTGCCTTCAATTAGTAAATATAAGATATAAAATTAATAATCTACTAACTAATCTACTTAACCTGTTAGTTAATTAGACATCCTATGACATGTGGGACCTAGTGGTCTGTTGACTAGTCAAAGTTCACAGTTGACTACTGACATCAGGATGACGTCATAAAAGCAATTTCGATTTGAAATAATCTATTAATTCTAGAACATGATTTAAAACTTTAGAAAATAATATAAAATAAACCGTAGATCAGATGGAAAAACTTTGTACATGAAAGTTGCTCAGAACGACGAGACGAATCCGAATACGGAGCCCATTCGTCTGCCACACATCCCTAGCACAGCAAACACGCAACTTTCCCCTCCCGTTTACCTGTCCGAAAATGCCAAACACCGGGGATACTTTCCCGGATGTTTCCCCCCATCGCCGGTATCACGTACTACCATGTTAGGGCAGACCTAACACCGCTCATTGTCATGTGATGCATCGTCCTGCTTTTGTTTGCATTGTATTTACTGTTTCTTCCCCGGTAGAATACGAGACCGACACTGTTGCTGCCCAGTTCGAGTACGGAGTTGACGAACCCTCCTTCTTGCCAGAACAACCAGACAAGCCCCCCCCTTGATCACCAGATATCGCCTATTATCCTCTATACTACTTGCATTAGAGTAGTGTAGCATGTTACTGCTTTCCGTTAATCCTATTCTGATGCATAGCCTGTCGTTGTTGCTACATCTATTGATACCTTACCAGCAATCCTAGATACTTAGTATAGGATGCTAGTTTATCATCTGTGGCCCTACATTCTTGTCAGTCTGCCTTGCTATACTATCGGGCCGTGGTCACTCGGGAGGTGATCACGGGTATATACTATACATATATACATACTATACAGATGGTGACTAAAGTCAGGTCGGCTCGAAGAGTACCCGCAAGTGATTCACGGATTGGGGCTGAAAGGACGTTTGTCCTGACGGCCCTCTGTGTGGATCTTTGTGGCGGAGCGACAGGGCATGTTGAGACCACCTAGGCGAGAGGTGGGACTGGCCCTGATCGGCGTCTGTGGTTACTTCACAATAACACGCTTAATAATATCTTGGTATTTGATCTGAGTCTGGCCACTGGCCTATAAGCACTAACCAACTACGCGGGAACAGATATGGGCACTCGACGTCATGGTATCAGTCGAAGCCTTCTTGACGTCAGTGACTGAGCGGCGCGCGCCAGATTGGACCGCGTACCGCAACTTCCTTTGAAATGGAGGTTGCTAGGTCTGCTCACCGGCCGCGCACACAACATGCAGGTGTGCAATGGGCAATGGGCCTAGACCCCTGCGCGCATAGGATTTAGACTGACGTGCTGACCTCTTTGTTGTGCCTAGGTAGGGCTGCGATGTGTTGATCTTCCGAGGCCGGGCAAAAAGTGTGTCCGGCCAAAGGGGATCGAGCATGTTGGTTATGTGGTGCACCCCTGCAGGGAAGTTGATCTATTCGAATAGCCTGTGTCCCTCAGTAAAAGGACGACCCGGAGTTGTACCTTGACCTTATGACAACTAGAACTGGATACTTAATAAAACACACCCAAACATGATCCAGAGACAACCCGGTGATCGCTTTCCCACAGGGTGACGAGGGGAGGATCGCCGGGTAGGATTATGCTATTCGATGCTACTTGGAGGATTTCAATCTACTCTCTTCTACATGCTGCAAGACGGAGGCTGCCAGAAGCGTACTCTTCGATAGGACTAGCTATCCCCCTCTTATTCTGGCATTTTGCAGTTCAGACCACTCATATTGCCTCCTTACACATATACCCATGCATATGTAGTGTAGCTCCTTGCTTGCGAGTACTTTGGATGAGTACTCACGGTTGCTTTGCTCCCTCTTTCCCCCCGTTTTCCTCTTCTACTCGGATGCCGCAACCAGATGTTGGAGCCCAGGAGCCAGACGCCACCATCGACAATGACTCCTACTACACTGGAGGTGCCTACTACTACGTTCAGCCCGCCGACGACCAGGAGTAGTTTAGGAGGATCCCAGGCAGGAGGCCTGCGCCTCTTTCGATCTGTATCCCCAGTTTGTGCTAGCCATCTTATGGCACCTTGTTTAACGTATGTCTGTACTAAGATATTGTTGCTTCCGCTGACTCGTCAATGATCCAGCACTTGTATTCGAGCCCTCGAGGCCCCTGGCTTGTAATATGATTCTTTTATGACTTATTTACTTTTAGAGTTGTGTTGTGATATCTTCTCGTGAGTCCCTGATCTTGATCTTACACATTTACGTGCATGATTAGTGTAGGGTTGAATTGGGGGTGTCACAAGTTGGTATTAGAGTCGACTGCCCGTAGGAATCCCCCTTCCACACTCCATGGCCGAAGTCGAGTCTAGTCACTACAAAACTTTTACTAACTTGGCTGTGTGCCTTACGGGCCCATGTCAGCATTGGGTGGTATTAGGATCTTTTACTCCTCGAACTTTACTCTGGGACTCTGATCTCTCTTCTATTCGGGTAAAATGATTTTACTAAATCTAATTATAGGTTCTCGTAACTACTTCCTCCTGGAGAGCCACTCGATATAGGTGACCGCCTGATGTAATAGAAGATTCCGAAGTTACTCTATGATGTGCTCTCGAGACTATGTGCCATCACTTTTGCAATTCACTTCCATCAATAAATCCCTCTGGATAACTACTTACACCTGTCGTTCATATGGTCATCCCCAGTTGCTCTTGTTATTACAAGTTGTCTTGAAATACTCTCCGATACTCCGAGAATTCTTCATGCTTACTGCCCTGCAGTTCCTTGCTGCATGAATACCCCTACGGATAATTACTCGCGCTTGCCGAGTATCCGTTCGTCCAAAGTTGTTCATGTGTTTCACAAAAGTCTTCAAAATACCATTTGTTCTTTTGAAAATCCTCAACATCCTAATGCTCTTGACATTCTTACTTGCTAGCATTATGTTTATCCCATAAGCCTGGTAATCTTATTGGCATCCTCTGCCATTATCATTTTGAGTCCGCTCACTCTATATGTTGTGAATTCTCGCAATCCCCTATTGGGTCCTAGAATTCATCCTTCCGGCTCAGATGTCATTTTGAGGATGAGCTGGATCTCGACCAATCAAATTGTCATTGATTGGACCCCTAAGCCTACTCAACTTATCCACCCTTAATTAGAGCGTTTGCTTCCAATCCCATGAATTGGAAATCATAGTTCCTTTGCATTTGACCTTTGAATTAGTTAGTTGTTTCTATAACTGATCTCCTTACATTCTTTCTTCCTATGGTTGTGTGCTGATGCTCACATCAGCTCCATTATGGGCCGTCCGATCCTTTGATGAATTATCATCCGACAGTGTCCTTGGTATACAAAAACCCCAAGAAGTTCTTTCCCCGATACATAATGCCTTTGGTAAATTGTATCCTCTGCTTTGACAACCATGCTCAATTTTTGAGCTTGTGTTAATTACTCCTAAAAAGTTTGTGGTATATGTTCCTAAGAATCCCCTATGGTTTGAACCTATGCTTTCTCTAAACTGTGTGAGCCCGAAAGTTTTCACGAGTCATACTCTTCTGATGCTTCAATAGATAAAATTTCCACACTAGCTACAACTTCTTTGAAGATGAGAAGTGAATGAAAGATTATGCATTAAAGAAGTGGGAGTCGACCTTGAACTTTGTGTTCATGCCCATGGACCCTGATGTGGAACTTATCATGGAAGCTTCTTGCAAAATATTTAACCATTTGGGTAATTCTTTCGGTGTCCTTATATTGGATCCCTTGCAGCTATGGTTCCGACCATATTGTTCTTCTTTGATCCCATTTCTCGGGCAAGTTTAAGCATTTGTATTATGCGGATCAATACCCTAGTACAACCTTGACTTTGGTCTACCGCCGAGTATTACGCTCTAGTATCTTGAGAATATCATGGAACTGCATAACTTCTTATGGGTTCCTCAACAACTATTATTAGTCACCGATTCCTATTTTCCTGGGTTCTGGGTTGTCATCAACCGAGAACACGAAATATTGAATCAAGTCTGCACTCTGATTCAACAAAAGTAATTTTTTGTTGCTTACAAGTTTAATAATCCTTCAAGTCATCCCAAGCCAGTTTGGCTATATCATTGTCGTGGTGATTTTAACTGTGCTACCCAGTCCTTATTCCTGGAGCACCAGTTTTGATGATGAGCTAAGCTTACGTCGATTTTCCTCGTCATATCATTTCGCCTTGAACAACAAGCTTGATTTCGAGTTTTTGTCGTACTCGTGGTTCCAATAACCTTTCGCTTCATGATTCCTTTCACTTGATGTCATTGTCGATTGTTTACATCTTCATGAAATCTCTCAACAATTGTGTCGTGATCATCATCAACATTCCGGACTCTTACATGATATCAATCGAATTCATGATGAGAAATACCATCCTTTCCCCTCGATGATTGGTATTAACATCGACAACATTCTTTCATTCCCTCCAACACCAAAACTTATTCTTGTTTTGTGTTATACCTTGAGTTCCTGGTTATCTGACTTATGTTATGTTCTACCTTGAAGTATTACCATCTTTTATGTCAATAATGTCGTGAGAATTTCACCACCTCTTAAGAATTCTTGATGCTGGTGATACCTTTTGCCATATTCGTTCATTCCTTGCCCCCCCCCCCCCCCGTGTTATTCTAACCGGAAAACCGACAATCGAACTATGATGTGCGAATTCCAAACTTCTAGCAACCCTATTGCTTTGAAGTGAATGGCCGATAGTTTCATTCTAAGTATTTTGGTTATCAAATCACCATTCTAACATTGATCGTCCTACTTAGTCCATACTTCTAGGTGCACTTTCGATCAATGTTTAATTGTGGATGGTTTTCCTCGAGCATACATCATTATATCATTTGATCTGACATATGTTATCTCCTTGTTCACGTAAATATGGAAATCCATCATTTGGAAATCTCGATGAGTTGTCGCTGAGTCCATCTGACTTTTCCTCACCCTCTCCTTGGTTTAGTGATGAACCCCTGTTTTGGAAGTTTGCTTCCATATTTCATTTCCTGAGAATCTTACAATGCTATCTCGTCAATTTGTGTTGCACCTTTTCTTCTCAGGCATCCTGAGTATGAGGTATCCTAACGCCAATCAGATCTGAATCTCGGTTAGATATGGTGGTTCAAGCATCTTCCAAGAGTCATGACATTGGTATTTATATAATCCGATAAGGTGATGTCATACCTAGCACACTTGGCCGGAGGACCCATTGTTATAGATCTTCCTTTTAACAATGTTAACCATTCTTCCAAGAGGAAATTGAAAGACTTATTCTATTGGTTGTTTCTAATGGATCCTTTGTGTATCCAAAGTCTGACCTTTGCTTAAAGACCATGTCAACGCTATCTTGAAGCATGTATGTGGTACTCTGATTTTCAATAAGAACATTTGAACCACGATGCCCAAACAACGTTGTATGGGATTGTCATCAAATTCCTCTCCCCTTACCTAAATGGTTTCTACTTTCTATCCTGTCATGGATATCTTGCTCTGCTTGTCCTTGGGAAGGATATACCCCTGAAATATGTGTTTAAACACATTTTCCTTTCCATTGTTCTGTTTGATCTGATAATCATATTTTCCCTTAATTGTTTGGTTTAACCTTTCTTGTGATCTATATGATCTAAGCAATAATATTCCCCTGGTTATGTAAACACCTCGGTGTACAATTCTGTCAGTAGGACCCTATTACTATTGTTGATGACGTTTCGGTAACCACTGATGGGCGATAACTTTGCCAATTGGTTTGCCTCGTTCAATGAGCAGGAAAATGGTTCTCTTCGTTCCCCGTCGTGGGTACCAACATTGTTGCCGGCATAGTTGACAAGCTATTCACTGACATTCCTCCCTGTCGCGGGTATGCAAGAAGTCACCACCCTTCTTACTTTCAACCCACATGGTGGGCCCATAACCCACAGGTCCACTGGATCAAAACCTGACTCTTCTTTACAACCCGGATTCTAATGTATCCTGTGCACCGGGCTTCGTATGTGATTCACGAGCTAAAATCTATACCATTATTCATCCTGGAATCAAACACCATGTTATTCTCGTTGTTCAAACACCCATTCCGGCTTCTGTCTAGTCATCAAATGATTGCCTACTCGTTTGAACCTTTGGTACCATCGTATATTGCACTCAACGAATTCACTGAAATACAACTCGTGGGATACCTCGTGTATTTTCCATTGAGTTCACGTCAGATGCCCAGTTTTGTGGATATGCGTTCTTCTAGAGTTATTCCCCTTGGTCGCATTCGTAGGACGATGGAGGCCCCGAGGAAAGGATGACGACTTGATCATGGTGACTTGAAGCAGAGAAATGAAGACATCAACGAAAGGGATCAACCTCTTCGAAAGGGCAGCCAAGACCGAGAAGACTCATTAGGTTTTCTCTACCAACACTTTTTCCCCTTACTCCACTGCTTAAATCTCAGGACAAGATTTCTTGTAGTAGAGGAGAATCGTGATGCCCGGATAATTAGATACAGTATTCCCATGTTAATGATGGCACGTCACCACAATTACAGTTGCTAATCTTGCGCTAGTTCGAAATTGATTCGAATTCAAGTTCAAAATCTTGCAAACAATAAAAGTTTTCAAATATTAAAACTAAAATGTTTCGAGTGAGACAAATAATGCATAAGTAGTAATGGTGGAGAAACTTCCTTGTTATAAAACGTTTACATGCACTTAGGTAATTAAAATAGTAGTTAAAACTTTTAAATAAATACATATAGGATTATGTTAAATATTAAACTATCTTGTTTTGGGTTAATAATTACTGTGCAGTAGTATAATTATAAATGCAAGTTTAGGTACGAGTGATAGTTTTTACAAAACAGAAACTAAGAGGAAACAAAAAAAATAGAAAAGAATAATAACTAAAAAGAAAAGAACAAAACAGAGAACAAAAATAAAGAGCAGGACCCCCTGGCCTTTGGGCCGCCAGGCCAGCCCACGACCCACCCCAATCTCTCTGGCCTAAAAGGCCACTCCCCCCGACCCCAAACCCTAAATCACCCCCACTCCCCCATGATCCCCTCTTCTCCCTCACCCGCCGCCACCACACATCACACACACGCACGCATTGTGCCGGGGAGAGGAGCTCCCCGTGTTGGGGAACGTAGTAATTTAAAAAAATTGCTATGCACACGCAAGATCATGGTGATGCATAGCAACGAGATGGGAGAGTGTTGTCTACTTACCCTTGTAGACCGTAAGCGGAAGCATTATCACAACGAGGTTGATGTAGTCGTACGTCTTCACGATCCGACCGATCAAGTACTGAACGTACGGCACCTCCGAGTTCAGCACACGTTCAGCCCGATGACATCCCTCGAACTCCGATCCAGCCGAGTTTTGAGGGAGAGTTTCGTCAGCACGACGGCGTGCTGACGATGATGATGTTCTACTGACGTAGGGCTTCGCCTAAGCACCGCTACAGTATTATCGAGGTGAACTATGGTGGAGGGGGGCACCCCACACGGCTAAAAGGTCAAACGATCAATTGTTGTGTCTCTAGGGTGCCCCCTGCCCGCGTATATAAAGGAGCAAGGGGGGGTTCGGCCGGCCAAGGGGAGAGGGCACGCTGGGAGGAGTCCTACTCCCACCGGGAGTAGGACTCCCCCCCTTTCCTAATTGGATTAGGACTTGGGAGGGGGAAAGAGGAGGGAGAGAGGAAGGAAGGGGGGGCGTCCCCCTCTCCTTGTCCTATTCGGACTAGGGGGAGGGGCGCGCGGCCCAGCCCTGGCCGCCTCTCCTCTTCTCCATAAAGGCCCACTAAGGCCCATTAACCTCCCGGGGGGGGGGGTTCGGTAACCTCCCGGTACTCCGGTAAATTCCCGATTTCACCCGGAACACTTCCGATATCCAAACATAGGCTTCCAATATATCAATCTTCATGTCTCGACCATTTCAAGACAGCTCGTCATGTCCGTGATCACATCTGGGACTCCGAACAACCTTCGGTACATCAAAACATATAAACTCATAATATAACTGTCATCATAACGTTAAGCGTGCGGACCCTATGGGTTCGAGAACTATGTAGACATGATCGAGACACGTCTCCGGTCAATAACCAATAGAGGAACCTAGATGCTCATATTGGTTCCCACATATTCTACGAAGATCTTTATCGGTCAGACCGCATAACAACATACGTTGTTCCCTTTGTCATCGGTATGTTACTTGCCCGAGATTCGATCGTCAGTATCTCAATACCTAGTTCAATCTCGTTACCGGCAAGTCTCTTTACTCGTTCTGTAATACATCATCCCGCAACTAACTCATTAGTTGCAATGCTTGCAAGGCTTAAGTGATGTGTATTACCGAGAGGGCCCAGAGATACCTCTCCAACAATCGGAGTGACAAATCCTAATCTCGAAATACGCCAACCCAACATGTACCTTCGGAGACACCTGTAGAGCACCTTTATAATCACCCAGTTACGTTGTGACGTTTGGTAGCACACAAAGTGTTCCTCCGGTAAACGGGAGTTGCATAATCTCATAGTCATAGGAACATGTATAAGTCATGAAGAAAGCAACAGCAACATACTAAACGATCGTGTGCTAAGCTAACGGAATGGGTCATTTAAACCACATCATTCTACTGATGATGTGATCCTGTTAATCAAATGACAACTCATGTCTATGGCTAGGAAACATAACCATCTTTGATTAATGAGCTTGTCAAGTAGAGGCATACTAGTGACAATCTGTTTGTCTATGTATTCACACATGTATTATGTTTCCGGTTAATACAATTCTAGCATGAATAATAAACATTTATCATGATATAAGGAAATAAATAATAACTTTATTATTGCCTCTGGGGCATATTTCCTTCACCCCGCGCCCGATCCCCTCGCCTGCATCGGTGCCCCGCCTTAACCTCGCCGTTTGTCGGACCTCGCAGCTCCGTCCTCGACCTCGTCCTTGATGGCCCGCATCAAGCCATGCCACCCCGACTTCACCGCCGCCCCGCCTGGACCTCGTCGGAGCGCTCCCTCACCAGATCTCCTCCCCGTCTCCGTTGGTCGTCCCCGTCCTCCTCCACAACGGCTCCCTCGAGCCTCACTGCCCCCTGGTCTATACTCGAATGTGAGGCCCGCCTCCTCTCTCTTCCCTTTCTGTCCGGCGCCGCCTCCCGTTCGTCCCCGCGTGCTAGCACGAGCCGGTCCGCCCCTGACCTCCCCCTTCGCGGCTGCGCTGAACGCGCACCGCCCCGCGCCCCTGTCCACGGCCACGAACGGCCAAGCATCCCCCGCTTCGCCCCGCTGGGGCTGCTCGCCGGCCACCGCTCGTGTCGTCGTTGCCTCGCCTACGCCATGCCTCCCCGGGCAGCTGCCGACCCCGGACCACCGCGCGCGCGGCCAACTCCGGGACCCCGCAGTGCCCGTCGCTCGTGCCCATCGGGCACCCACGGCCTCGTCTGTCTCACGCACCCTACTGGCCGCTTGTCGGCTCCCCGAACCACCGCCCCTTTTCCATCCCGCGGTAGTCCTACTGTTGTGCCGCATCGGCGCGCAGCCCCAGCCCCCTGTGCTGCTGCCGCTCGTCGCGAAGACCGCCGGCGCCCATCGCTGTTCCCCCCTGTCGGCCTGGGCGGGTGCCCAGCGCCCGCTCCAGGCGTCCGTTAGCCCGAACCGCTAAGGCTCTTGCCAATTGACAGCCGGGGCCCAGCCCTAGAACCTTTTTATTAAAAATTGAATTTAAAATAAATAAATTATTAACTAATTAATTAAGTTAATTATTTTTTAACTGAACTAATTAAACCTAATTAATCTAGTAACTAATCTACTTAACCTGTTAGTTAATTAGATAGCCTATGACATGTGGGACCTAGTGGTTTGTTGACTAGTCAAAGTCCACACTTGACTGCTGACGTCATGATGACGTCATAAAAGCAATTTCAATTTGAAATAATCTGTTAATTCTAGAAAATGATTTAAAACTTTAGAAAATAATATAAAATAAACCGTAGCACAGATGGAAAAACTTTGTACATGAAAGTTTCTCAGAACAATGAGACGAATACGGGTACGCAGCCCGTTCGTCCGCCACACATCCCTAGCATAGCAAAGATGCAACTTTCCCCCTCTGGTTCACCTGTCCGAAAACGCGAAACACTGGGGATACTTTCCCGGATGTTTCACCCTTTCGTCGGTATCACCTACTACCGTGTTAGGGCACACCTAACACCGCTCATTGTCATGCCATGCATCGTCATGCTTATGTTTGCATTGTATTTACTGTTTCTTCCCGCTCTTCTCTCCGGTAGACTACGAGACCTATGTTGTTGCTGCCCAGTTCGACTACGGAGTTGACGACCCCTCCTTCTTGCCAGAGCAACCAGGCAAGCCCCCCCCCCTTGATCACCAGATATCGCCTATTCTCCTCTATACTGCTTGCATTAGAGTAGTGTAGCATGTTACTGCTTTCCGTTAATCCTATTCTGATGCATAGCCTGTCATTGTTGCTATGTCTGTTGATACCTTACCAGCAATCCTAAATACTTAGTATAGGACGCTAGTTTATCATCTGTGGCCCTACATTCTTGTCAGTATGCCTTGCTATACTATCGGGCTGTGATCACTCGGGAGGTGATCATGGGTATATACTATTCATATATACATACTATACAGATGGTGACTAAAGTCGGGTCTGCTTGAAGAGTGACAGGGCAGGTTGAGACCACCTAGGCGAGAGGTGGGCCTGGCCCTGATCGGCGTCCGTGGTTACTTCATGATAACACGCTTAACGAGATCTTGGTATTTGATCTGAGTCTTGCCCCTGGCCTATACGCACTAACCAACTACGCGGGAACAGATACGGGCACTCGATGTCGTGGTATCAGTCGAAGCCTTCTTGACGTCAGCGACTGAGCGGCGCGCGCTGGGTTGGACCGCGTAACGCAACTTCCTTTGAAATGGAGGTTGCTAGGTCTGCTCACTGGCCGCGTACACAACGTGCAGGTGTGCAATGGGCGATGGGCCCAGACCCCTGCGTGCATAGGATTTAGGCCGGCGTGCTGACCTCTCCGTTGTGCCTAGGTAGGGTTGCGACGTGTTGATCTTCCGAGGCCGGGCATGACCCAGGAAAGTGTGTCCGGCCAAAGAGGATCGAGCATGTTGGGTTATGGGTGCACCCTTGCAGCGAAGTTGATCTATTTGAATAGCCGTGTCCCTCGGTAAAAGGACGACCCGGAGTTGTACCTTGACCTTATGACAACTAGAACTGGATACTTAATAAAACACACCCAAACATGTTCCAGAGACAACCCGGTGATCGCTTTCCCACAGGGCGACGAGGGGAGGATCGCCGGGTAGGATTATGCTATGCGATGCTACTTGGAGGACTTCAATCTACTCTCTTCTATATGCTGCAAGACGGAGGCTGCCAGAAGCATAGTCTTTGATAGGATTAGCTATCCCCCTCTTATTCTGGCATTCAGCAGTTCAGTCCACTCATATTGCCTCCTTACATATATACCCATGCATATGTAGTGGAGCTCCTTGCTTTGCTCCCTCTTTTCCCCCGTTTTCCTCTTCTACTTGGATGCCGCAACCAAACGTTGGAGCCCAGGAGCCAGACGCCACCGTAAACGATGACTCCTACTACACTGGAGGTGCCTACTACAACGTTCAACCTGCCGACGACCAGGAGTAGTTTAGGAGGATCCCAGGCAGGAGGTCTGCGTCTCTTTCGATATGTATCCCAGGTTTGTGCTAGCCATCTCTTAGGGCACCTTGTTTAACTTATGTCTGTACTCAGATATTGTTGCTTCTGCTGACTCGTCCATGATCCAACACTTGTACTCGAGCCCTCGAGGCCCCTGGCTTGTAATATGATGCTTGTATGACTTATTTACTTTTAGAGTTGTGTTGTGATATCTTCCTGTGAGTCCCTGATCTTGATCGTACACATTTGCGTGCATGATTAGTGTACGATTGAATCGGGGGTGTCACACCAAAGTACATACATAGTTCTCACTGAACAACATATAGCTCTCCAGAGCATCTAATTAAACCATACATTGAAACTACGTAAAAGATTTCAATGCAACAACAAATGTGATCATAACCGCAACCAACATAACAATAGATCCAACGGCATAATGATACCAAGCCTCAGTATGAACGGCACATTTTCTATTCTTTCTAATTGTCAAGCGCATTGCATTCATCTTGATCTTGTGATCATCGACGACATCCGCAACATGCAACTCCAATATCATCTTCTCCTCCTCAATTTGTTTTTCAATTTTTCCTTCAAGTAATTGTTCTGCTTCAACTAAATTTAACCTCTTGACAATAGGGTCGGTTGGAATTTCCGGTTCACATACCTCCTAGATAAAAAATCTATGTCACGTTGCTCGGCATAATTGTCATAAGCACTAAATGAAAATAATAGATATAAAAGAAAATATATATACCACATCTAAATCATAGACAGGACGAGGGCCGACGGAGGCGGATACCAAAACCATCGCACTGTATAATAACAAACAATAATAAGTAAGAAAACTACACAAGTATCTATCTAAATCATACAAGTAAGAGCTTTTTTCTTTTAGAAATAAGATAAGATCAAAAGGCTCACCACGGTGGTGCAGGCAACGAGATCTGTGCGGGCGATCAATGGCGGTGAGGATGGGGATGGGACAGGACGGACCGCCAAACCTAGACGAATCTCGAGGAAAATGGAGCTTGGACAAGGAGCTTCGAGAGGAGAAAGCTTAAGTGTGGCTTGGGCATTTCATCGAACACCTCATGTGCATAGGAGGTGAGCTAGAGCACCACAAAGCTCTCCAGCGGCCGGCCAGAAAAAAAGAGCAGTGGAGTGCTCTGCTCGTAGGCGAGGGGGTATATATAGGCATCTCATTGATCCTGGTTCGTGGCTGGAACCGGGACTAAAGGACACCCTTTGGTCTTAGTTCAAGCCACCATCCGGGACCAATGGTGGTACGCCAGGAGCGAGGCCCATTGGTCCCGGTTCGTGTCTGGAACCGGGACCAAAGGGGCGAGACGAACCGGGACCAATGCCCCCACAAGGCCCGGCCGCCCCTGGCCTCACGAACCGGGACCTATGCCCCCATGAGTCCCGATTCGTGACTGAACCGGGACTAATAGGCTGGCCCGGCCTGAACCAAATCCCTGTTTTCTGCTAGTGGAGGTGGGCCCAATACACACATATGCACAACATATATACTCAACAAGGAGGAGCACCTAGAGTGCGTCATTCTCGAGTGCTCGACGAGGAAGTAGGAGGAGGCCGACGCGCTCCGCCGCTGTGAGCTCGATTACGAGTGCATCTTCCTCTGCCACGTCGTCGCCGCCACGAGCTCGTCAATTTTGGTAGCTAGGCTTGGGCCCGCAGATTCCCCCTCTAGTATGATCAATGTAGATGAACTATGTATAAAAAATGTAGTATGTAGATGAGCTAATGCATGATCAATGTCGTTGCAAGTTTCTCCGAACTGTAACGCATTTTGCGGGTCGGCAATATACTGGGTTTGCTAGAGATGCTCTTACAAAGCTCGTTCTGTTGGCAAGGTTTCACCCGCTTCCGTTGGATGCGCAAGGGACGGATGCTACGTGTTAGAAGATTCAGTTTAAACCACATTGTAATCTCAAACTCCCCTTATCTCTATTCCCTCTCGTGTTCCTCTTGTTCTCTATATGTATCGTTTTATCCTAGCAATCAGCCTCAACTTGTACGCCACGAACAAGGGCTCTTCCTGTCGCATATAAATAAGATCACGTGGCTCCTTACAAGGAGTAGGAACGCTTCCATAGTTTACATGGTATCAGAGCAATCCTCTTCCCAATCTAGCCTCCAGAAAAACCTCTTTCCATCGCCATGTCTTCCACCTCAAACACGGTCGTCCTCAACCCCGGTCCTCCTCCATCCGAGAAGTTGGCAAAGGGGAATTACCTCTTGTGGAAAGCTCAGGTGATGCTCGGTCTGCAAGGAGCGCAGGTCATAGGTCTTCTAGATCGAACCGAGGCGGCGCCCTCGATCACGGTGGAGCAGCAGTAGTTAGACAAGACCATGGTTGCAGTACCAAATCCTCTGTACGTGCCGTGGCTGTCGAAGGATCAGCAAGTCCTAAGTTACCTGTTGAATTCACTCTCCAAGGAGATCCTTGCTCAAGTCATTGGTAAGGAAAACACCTTCGATCTATGGACCGCAACCACCACAATTTTTGCATCGCAGTCCCAGTCCAGAATTATGAACCTGCAGATCGCCATCACCACCACGAAGAAGGGTGCCATGTCCAGCAGCACCTACATCGCCAAGATGAAAAACCTTGGGGACGAACTTGCAGTAGCGGGTCATCTGGTGTCTGATCCCGAGATGGTGGATTATGTACTTGCAGGTATTAACCGAGATTACGATCAGGTTGTGGCAGCCATTGGCGCAGTCAAAACTTCCATCATGATGGATGAGCTCTTCGCCCAGATTTCTATCTTCGATCAACGAGTAGAGATGCTCGGTGATGGTACAGATGGGACCTTCAATTCGTCTGCAAACACGGTGTACATGGGGCGCGGCCAGAACAAGAATCGAGGCCGTGGGAGTGTCTACAGAGGGCGTGGCCGAGGAAGGCTTCCCCCTTCCCCCTCTGTCGGCAGTGGTGGCAGAGGCTACAGAGGCCGCCCACAACAACAGCAGCAACATCGTCAACAACCCCCTCGGTATTATCCCGAGTGCCAGATCTATTACAAGTTCCACACAGGAGGTGTCCGTGCATGCTGGGATCACTATGAGGAAGATGACTACGAGGAGAAAGAGGCTAATGTTGTCACCAACGAATAGCTATGGCATCGACACTAACTGGTACGCAAACACTGGAGCAACAAATCACATCACGGGTGAACTGGACAAGTTGACAATCAGAGACAAGTACCATGGACCGGATCAAATTCACACCGCTAGCGATTCTGGTATGGAAATCACTCATGTTGGTCATTCAATTGTTAAAACCCCCATGAAAAATTTGCATCTAAAACAAATTCTACATGTGCTTGAAACTTCAAAAAATCTTGTCTCAGTTCATAGGTTTACTCGTGATAACCGTGTTCTCATTGAATTTTATCCTTACTTCTTTTTGGTTAAGGACTTGGACATGAGGAGAATACTTCTTAGGGGCAAGTGCATGGGAGGTCTTTACCCACTCATATCATTGTCATCATCATCATCGCTGAATAAGAAAGCTTTTGTCGTCATCAAGGAATCTTCTTTGAAGTGGCATAGTAGATTAGGTCATCCCTCATCAGTTATTGTTAAACTTATTCTTAGTAGAAATAAACTCCCTCATACTCATGAGGCTAGTATTGAGTCAGCTTGTGATCCATGTCAACAAGCTAAAAGTCATCAGCTGCCATATCCTATTTCTACGAGTATCTCTACTGCACCCCTACAACTTATATTCTCAAATGTTTGGTGGCCAGCTCCCGTTTCAGTTGGTAGACATTCATATTATGTAAGCTTAATCGATGATTATAGTAAATTTACTTGGATCTATCTCCTTAAAAAACGATCTGAAGTGTTTCAAGTTTTCAAGAATTTTCAAAATCTTGTTGAACGAAAACTAAACACTAAGATCATTGCCATGCAAACTGACTGGGGTGGTGAATACAAGAAACTCAATTCTTTCTTTGAGCAACTTGGTATCTCACACCATGTTTCATGTCCTCATGCTCATCAACAGAATGGTTCTGCAGAAAGAAAACATCGCCATGTTGTTGAGGTAGGGCTAACCCTACTAGCAAATCCATCCATGCCACTAAAATTTTGGGATGAAGCATTCTTGACTGCCACATATCTTATAAACTTGCTTCCTAGCAGAGTCATCAAGTTTGAAACTCCTATCACACGAATTTTTAGCATCACTCCTGATTAAAAATCACTTCGTGTATTTGGTTGTGCATGGTGGCCCAACCTTAGACCATACAATGCACATAAACTTGCCTTCCGTTCAAAGCAATGCGCTTTTCTTGGATATAGTCCAATTCACAAAGGGGTCAAATGTCTAGATATCTCCACTGGTAGGGTCTACATATTTCGTGATGTTGTTTTTGACGAGTCTGTTTTTCCCATTGCATCTCTTCATCCTAATGCCGGAGCCCTCCTTAAAAAGGAAATTCTTCTTCTTCCGTTTAATCTTCGCGATTTTGATCATGGGGGCGACAATTGTACTATCCAAAATGATGATTCTACTAGTACTTGTCATGTGTCTATACCTATGCAGGCTCATGGAGAAGACACAAAAGGAAACGATGCAGAAAACTGTGAAGAAAATGATCAAAATTTCATTAAAAATGATGTTATATTTCATGCACAGGAAGGAGACGAAATAGGCGCTGGACACGAGGAGGATCCCGCGTCACCTGGAACACCTGTGCGCCAGGATCCCTCGGATCGCGCGCGAGGATCTGCATCGGATCGCGTGCCTGGCAGAGCCCAGTCCAGCCAGCGGGCGGGCGCCACGTCATCTGTTGCAGTGGCTGGCCCATGACCCATGTGCGTGCATGCGCCAGTGGCCGGCTCGGGATCGCCGCAATCCACGCGCGAGCGAGAGGCCGTGAAAGCGACCGACTCGGGATTCTCTGTGGCTGCTAATTCAGGAACAGGGGCCACAGCGCAGGCTACAATGTCCAACTCCAGATCTGTTGTACAAAGTGGATATGATGTTTCTCCAGGATCAGGATCTTCTGCGGCTGAATCTACATCCCCCCTACACAACAAATGACACTTCCTGTTCAACCAGTGATCTCGCGTGTTTCAACTCGATTACAAAAAGCTATTAGAAATCCAAAAATCCGAACTGATGGAACTATACCATATGGCATGTTGTGTATTGCAGGGGAACCAACAAGGTTAGAAGATGCACTCAGAGGTCTGAGGTGGAAAAATGCAATGGATGAAGAATACTCTGCACTTATAAGAAAAACAACTTGGCATCTTGTACCTGAACAAAGAGGTAAAAATATCATTGATTGTAAATGGGTTTACAGAATCAAAAAAAAGGGCAGATGGCTCGATTGACAGATATAAGGCACGACTAGTTGCAAAAGGTTTTAAGCAACATTATGGTTTGGATTATGAAGATACTATCAGTCATATTGTCAAAGCTGCAACTATTAGGCTTGTGCTAGCTATTGTTGTGTCTAGGGGGTGGAGCTTGAGACAGCTAGATGTTCAGAATGCATTTTTGCATGGTGTTCTGGAAGAGGAAGTTTACATGAGACAACCACGTGGGTACGTATGAGAATAAAAAAACACCCCACTATGTGTGCAAGCTTGATAAGTCTTTTTATGGCTTGAAACAAGCACCGAGAGCATGGTACTCAAGGTTGAGTTCTCAGTTGAGCCATCTTGGTTTTATTGCATCCAAGGCTGACACATCACTCTTCATTTGGAACAAGGGAAACATAGTTATATTTGTGCTGATATATGTTGATGATATTATAGTTGCAAGTTCCTCACAAAGTGCTACTAATGCTCTTCTGCATGATCTAAATTCGGAATTTGCTCTCAAAGATCTTGGTGAAATACACTTCTTCCTAGGCATTGAAGTTAAGAAGGTTCAAGATGGCATAGTACTGAATCAGGAAAAATATGCTACTGAACTTCTAATTCGTATGGGGATGAAGGACTGTAAGCCTTCACCCACTCCATTGTCCTCTTCAGAAAAACTTTCAGCGTTTGAAGGTGAGCCACTCAAGGAAGAAGAAAGCACAAAATATAGGAGTGCTGTGGGAGCTTTGCAGTACTTGACGTTGACACGGCCAGATATATCCTTTGCAGTTAACAAGGTTTGTCAGTATTTGCATGCACCTACTACTGCACACTGGACAACTGTTAAAAGAATTATAAGATACCTAAAGCATACTGCAAGTTTGGGTCTCCAGTTCAGACGTTCTAGTTCTACTCTTGTTAGTGCATTTTCTGATGCTGACTGGACAGGATGCAGTGATGATAGAAAATCAACTGTAGGCTTTGCAATATTTTTTGGCTCTAATCTTATCTCCTGGAGTGCCAGAAAACAAGCCACGGTGTCGAGATCAAGTATAGAAGCTGAGTACAAATCCTTAGAAAATGCCACAGCTGAGATTATTTGGTTGGAATCACTTCTTCATGAGCTAGGAATTAAGCAACATCGTACATCTTGTTTATGGTGTGACAATTTGGGAGCAACCTATCTTTGTGCTAATCCGGTTTTTCATGGTAGAACCAAACACATTGAAATTAACTTTCATTTTGTGAGAGAACGGGTTGCAGAGAAGAAGTTGGACATACGGTTTATTCCTTCCAAAGATCAAGTGGCAGACGGGTTCACCAAAGCTCTTCCAGCAAGGCCGTTCGAGGAGTTCAAGAGAAACTTAAATATAGGGTAGTATTGATTAAGGGAGGGTGTTAGAAGATTCAGTTTAAACCAATGTTTTAAATAGCGGGCTATGGAATATAGCGGCAACCCTTAAAAACAGCTATAGCTGGGCTATAGCAGGCTATAGCGAGGCTATAGCGGCAAATTGTACATGAAATCATTTAGCGGCAACATGCTCAAAAAGCTATAGCGGAGCTATAGCGGGGCTATAGCCGGCTATTTGAAACTATGGTTTAAACCACGTTGTAATCTCAAACTCCCCTTATCTCTATTCCCTCTCGTGTTCCTCTTGTTCTCTATATGTACCGCTGTATCCTAGCGATCGGCCTCAACTTGTACGCCACGAACAGGGGCTCTTCCTGTCGCATATAAATAAAGATCACGCGGCTCCTTACGAGGAGTAGGAACGCCTCCAAAGTTTACACTACGCAACTAGCTACTTCCCTCTGCCGTCTTATTCAGTACCCCTTGAGAGCCTGGGAGTTTGTTCTTCATTCTCCTAAAAATTTAGAATTTACTTAAGTTGATAAATAGTTGAACAAATCGCATGACAGTGTTGAATACACCAGAATAGTAGAAATGACGTCAAGGCATGGGTGAACATGCCGACGCACATGCATGCTACAAGTTATGTCGATCGGTACGTACGAATTACCAGAAACAGAGGAGTAGTTCAAGCTACGGCCACAATCTGAGATTATTGTATCAAATTTATTTTTATAATAATTAGATGATTCCATCAATGACGATCAAGGCAGGCTTCATTTAGAGTAGACATGTAGATTTGCCATGTCAATATATACCCAGGATTTCTGTTCTGTTACAAACCCATGATGGACCTGCATATATAGATAAACATGTTCCAAGTTATGAATTTCAAAGCGAAAAAACTAGCATACACGACAATTGAGGTAATAATAATTAGTAAGAAAAATGATAATTGACCTAAAAGCCAACAAACAGGACAATCACAATTGATTTGCCAGCCCTTCCCTATAATAATTTACTAAAGACCGTTTAATATTTCTACACTTGTAAAACACATGTGTTAATTTAGACCTCCTTATACATTTTCCAGTGTCTAAACATGCATTTTACGGAACGGCGTTCTCATGTTTTTTTTTTGATAAAGGCAATCTCATGGTTGGCAGCAAGCAGTTGCAGAAAACGGTTCTGGTGTGGTGTGCTGACGTGCTGTGCAACCCCGCGTCCCCTACATCGATTGGATCACGCTGCCGACAAATTTGTACTAAGCTCAAGACACTTATTTTGGGACGGAGGGAGTAGTACATTAATTACCTTGTCAAGCCAGCTTTACGTCCAAGAGATTCGACCATGCTGCCGATCCTACCTTGAACTGCTTTCTCCAGGCTGTCAACATATATAGAAAGCCCATAGTTATTAGTTGTGTCAATTACCGTAATAGTTGTATCTTTCTGTACCTAGCTGGTTTAGGACCAAGACAGTCAATCCCAACAATTATACCTAGTATGGTGCTCATTGGCGATTCCAATGGGATGGGTTATTGGAACTGACAGGGGTAAATGGACACTTAAGACTGAGAAATTAATTAGGAAACTCACCTTTGTTAGAACAATGGGCAACTCTTTATCTTCGTTCTTCCAGTATGTACAGACATCCCTAACTTGGACACCTTCAGTCAAAATTCCATTCCACACAAAAATCTTGTCTTTGCACTGGATATCTTCCGTTTCATTTTTCTTTGGGGTCCTTCTTACCTTGATTGCTTGTGTGGACTGTGGTGGCAGGATCCCTGCACGCGGTTCCATTGTGTATGACGCAGAATTGGCTTCATGAGACCATGTACTGAAACCGACGATGTGATCTGTAACATTGACTATTTTAAGCAAGCGCAACATGGACACCCTCATGTTGGGAAGGAAGGTGAACGGGAGCTGTGGAGGATCAAACTGGATCAACTCGTCTGAGGTGCATAAGTTGCTTGTCTGCAAGAAAAGGAATGCGGCTGTTTCAATTCAAAAAGTCCAAGGATCTTGGAAGAAGAAAATAAATATAACAAGTCGAAATGTGTGCGAGTAGCATGAAATTTTTTTGAAATTTCAAAACGGAGGTAGTAGGACAAAAAAATGTTGGAACACTAACAAAGAAAGAAAAAGTTAACCGACACGAGCTCTGAAGGTAGGAGTGTACATATATCATGAGAACCTAGCTCGTGATTTCAGATGGGATCAATAGTAAATTGATTTTTAACACAATCAATGCATAGCTACGGAACTTAATTACCTTGTTAGTACAAACAATTGGCAACTCCCTACCCACTGTGTATTTAGCACAACCATTGAGGTCGCTGGCTTTGGCACCTTCACTCACTAAGCAGCTCCATACGAGGAACTTATCATCTTGGCACTCACTAAGCAGCTCCTCCTTTTTCTTTGGTACCCTTTTTACAACCAGTCTTTGAGTGGACCGTGGTGGCATAACTCCACCCGCAGGTTTTATGGAGTAGCAGGCCACATTTGTTTTCAGGTTATATCCACCAAAACCAACATAGTAGTCTGTACTGTTGAGTATATTAACTGAAAACGCCAAGGGCTTGTTTGGCATCATCATCAAGGGGAGGCTGAGCTCAGGCGGCTCAAACTGGATCAGCTCGTTTGAGGTACATGCCGGGCTTGCCTGCCCAAAGAAAATCATCATCAGTTCGCTTTTAATGATTTATTTAAATCGATCATTGTTGACCATACAAGAAAATACGTTGCATAATTAGGAACTCACCTTATTAACAACAAAGGGCAGTTTCTTACTCTCTTCCTCAACCATGTAACGAATGATGTCTCTGCTTTCCACACCTTCAGTCACAACACGGCTCCACACAAAGTAATCTTCTACGGGCTCCTCCGTCTCATCAATTATCCAATGTAGTATTTGTCTATTGGTGGATCGTGGTTGCAGGATTACATTCGATCCTGTACCTACCGATGCAGGTCTCTTGTCCTGTGCTGCATTCCTGCGGATGAAATATACATTGAAAGCAACATAGAAATCTGTAGTGTTGACTACATTTACTATGAACTTCATTTCCTTGTTTGGCAAGTGGGGCATGCAGAGCTCGGCGGGATCCAACTGGATCAGCTCATCTGAGGTTAATGAGCTTATCTGCAAAACAAAGACGACTTTCATGCAATGAGAAAACATCTTCGTCAATTCGTTTCTGCTGGAATAAATAAAGTTGGACTAGAAGTATATTGCCATCAGCAACAAAATATCATTTGTTTGTGATATATCAATCAATCATGAGAGAGAGATGGATTCAGTGATCATTTGACTACTTAGGCCTCCCCCATGTTTAAGGGAGGGAGGGTGGGGTGGGGGGGGGGGGGATAGTACTATGAAATTAAAATTTAATCAGAAATCACAAGTGTGTCACCATGTTTAAATACCATTCATTGTGAAGATAGTAACATATATTACTATTGATTTATGATACTCGCATTGTGGGTGGCCTGACGATCTGCCAAATATAGGCCAGGTTACTAAATATTTATTGGAAACATAGTCTAGTTTGAATAGTTAAGGGTATCAATTTTGACTTATGACGTGTTGTGGGGGTTAGGCTGGGCCCTTGGGGTTGGTGCTGGGTTTTACTACTGAACCAAATTGACAGGGGTAAAAGTCTATCTTTGATGTGGTGAGGGGGTTGGAAGGTAGACAGGACCAGTGGCTTTATCTGGCCGGATCTGAAGCAAGTTGCAAGTGGTTTGACCGATGTGTGGGCATGAGGATCAGTTAGTAAGATCCGAGTGAAGACCAGGGATTAGGGCGATGCCTTGGCCGCGACAAGACCATAGTAGTTGGCTCTTCAACATGTCGGCCAGATTGTCTCGGGTTGTTTGTTGTGGCGGCAGAGTCCATGTAGTGATGGTGACAAGCGACAGGTGGTCTGTTCAGTGATCTTCCACGGCACCAACCATGCATATCTCCATCCATAGCTCTTCTCATAATCGGAGCTGCATTGCCTCCATTGCGTGTGGCTGATTGCTTGGCTGTGATCTTCATGACTTCGCATGACCTTTGCCGTGTGGGCTTTGTCGATGGTTGTTTGTGGTGGAGTCAGAGTTGTTTGCTTTAGGAGAAATGATGACGATGATGTCAATGTGCTACCTTGATGATGTTTTGTTCTCAACCGTGTTGTACCTTATGTGTGTCGGATCATCGAACTGGGCCGTATTGGCGTTGAATCGGTTTTCGTCCAGTTCTCCACTAATTAACCGAACGAGTTTCTTATTCTTAGTTAGTGAAATGGCAAATCTTTTGCCTTGTTTAAAATATCCACCAAACTAAATCTATATCACTACAATACTGAAAAGTTACTATTGCGATATTTGGCCATGTGTACTCAAAATATAGTTCTAAACTGTAAATAGCTATTAAAAAGAACACATTAGATTGAGTTAGAAAACAGACTGTGATGCCATGTTGGCTAGTTTTTTTCTATGGGCTTTGAAGTAGATCACTAGAGCTAAAAAAAAAGATAGATGTGTTGTTAGTTTGATGATGGTATCAACAAGAAAAACATTGTCTTTGAAATTTAGAATTTTCTATATAGCTAATTAAAAATATGCATGAAGTAATTATAAGAATTTACGTAGTGTCGCAATTCTACTAGTTTAAACTGAAATTATAGTGAGAATTGCATGTTGGCAACCATATGCCGTTTATTCAATGAAATCCGCAGCACCTGGTAGGATCTCACATCCGAGAAGCACATATGTTTGTAATAAAATTAAAGCAGTAACTTAGTTATCTTTATGAAAAAAATAGGACAAAGTGTTTGTTCTGTCATCATGACAAGAATATTGAACATTCAGTTTTTATAGTAAAAGTTTGCGTGTTCTATATGATCAGTAAACGATGTGCCTTTATCCACCTCTGTTGTGTTGCAAATATCTTTGAGAGCTGGTTGCGAAGCATTGATTCCAAGAGTAGCATCCTCTTAGGGGTGGGAGTGGTTGCCATATTAGGGATGGATATGTAGATTTGTTTCCATATTGTTTCTCCTTTTTTCGCTCTTAGTTTCCGTTTGAACTAAATATAATCATGTTGAATTGAAGTTTTTAACGAATGTTGGATAATTTACCAAATTTTAGTGGGTCCCAGATATTATTCATTTCAAAATAAAAAACCGTGGGAAAAGCACAGGTGGACTCTCTCGGTTTTAATAATAAACCAAGTAAATAATCATGAATTTCTCCTCAAGAAAAATAGTTAACTAACCTTGTCAAGAACAATGGGCAACTCTTTGCTCTCTTGTTCAGCCATGCAATCACTAAGCTCGCTGTCTTTGACACATTCAGATACAATGCCTGTCCACACAAAGTACTTTTCATTGAGCTGCTTATATTTCAATGCATCTTCCTTTTCTTCTCTTGTTACCATAAGTTTTTGAGTGGATCGTGGCGGCAGGATTCCTCTCGGTGGCTCTGTGTGGTACCATGCCACATTTGTTGGCCTGCTATATGTATTGAAACCAACATTGTAATCTGTAAGGTTCACTACCTCAATTGAGGACAACACCTTCTTGTTTGGCAAAATGGGAAAGTGAAGTTCTGGTGGATCAAATTGGATCAACTCCTCTGAGATAGATGAACTTGTCTGTTGAAAACAACATAGCATATGTATAAATTAGGCCGGGTAAAATATGCAATTAGATAACACAACGTGATTTTGATCACGAGGGAAAAAATGCAATAAAATGGATGTGTGCATCAATTGGTGCAATGGACAGCGTTTGTTCCGCTTTCCAAAACATAGCATAATAGTTGTATATATGTACCCAGGTTTGCAGTAAATACAGTCAAACATTAAGCATATGCTACTCCTGTTCAAGGAACTACTACCCATGTTCCTGAAAATAAGGCCGATAGTTCTTTTGAAGTCAAACAATTTAAAGTTTTACTTTGTTTTTAGAAATAAAACATTAATATGTACAATAGTTGTTGACAGTGTTTTCTTCTTCTGAAAACTTGGTCAAATTTTACATTATGTGATTTTTTTAGAAAACTTATAGGCCTCCTTTTCAGAAACGGAGGTAGTTGTAAGCAAGTATGTAGTCATTGGCACCATATTTGGTTCAATATTCTTCACAACTACATATGGCTCTTCTTATCCTTCGCGAATCTAATAGTGTTCTATTTTTGTTTGCCTCAATTTTTATTTTTTAAAATGGAGGCTAATCGAAATAAATATGCTCAAAAGTGTTCTAGTTGAGCCACAAGGAGCTCAGTAGAAAAAGCAAAAGTATGGGAGCTGACATTTAATGCGGTGGAGAAGAAAAACACAAAGGTAAAAAAATAAGACATATTCATTACATATAGAGAACTCACCTGTGTAAGAACAATGGGCAAACCGGTACACTTTGTCTCGGACATGTTGTCAATAACATCGCTGGCTTTCGTATCTTCAGTCACAATGCCGCTCCACACCAAAAACTTGCCGTTGCACTGTGTCTCTTCTAGTTCATTTTCCCCTGCTATCCTTGTTACCAGGATTACTTGCGTGGACAGCGGTGGCAAAATTCCTTCCGCCGGATTTGTGTTGTACCTTGCTGAATTGCTTTTCTTGGTGCATACTCTGAAACCGATGTACTGATCTGCAATATTGACTATCTTAGTTGACGACAAGACTCTCTGGTTTGGCAACAGAGGAAAGCTGAGCTCGGGAGGATCAAACTGAACCAACTCGTTTGAGCTTGTCTGCAAAATGGAACATATATAGCTGTGGCTTAGTTCGTGCCCAAGAAACATGCAGGCAGAGAACGTTTAGTATTTGGTTCATCCAACAGTACTCGCATTTCGGTGCTCAAAACGTTTCGGAGTGGTCTCGACGGGTGCATATCTTGTCTAGTTTTAACAGTTGAGAGTGTCTAGTTTAGGTGTTTGAGGGATGTGCTCGTTAAATTTAAGCCATTATGTTCAAAATATGAAATTCAGGAAAAGTATGGGGAAAATCTGGTGCAATTTACTCTTTAAGAAACATGAAATGTTTACACTTATAAAAAGTCTCGTTCCTTGGAAATTTAGTAAAATGGCAGTAGCTTGAAACCATCGTGATCTAAATTTAGATCTTATTTTCCGAGTGGTGCAATTGCAAAAGAGTAAATCAAATTTAAAACCGATGGGTTGCAAAATTGCGAAGCTTACCTCCGTAAAAATTATGGGCAGCTCCCTTCTCTCACTTTGGGGCATATATCTTGTGAGTTCGCTGGCGTTGACATCTTGAGTCACAAAGCAGCTCCACACAAAGTATTTATCTTTGCACTGCATGTCTTCCAGTTCCGGTGCCTCTTTCTTGGCGACCCTTGTTACCACCAGTTCTTGTGTCGACCGTGGTGGCAGGATTCCATATGGTGGCACCGTGATGTACAACGCCACATTTGTTTCCTCAACTCGTGTACCGAAACCAATGTGATAATCTGTAACGTTGACTATCTTAAATGGAGATAACAGACGTTTGCTCGGCAGGAAGGGGAAACAGACTTGGGGGGGTTCAAACTTGATCAGCTCAACTGATGTAGATGAAGTTATCTGCAGAGGAGAATATGGGTGTTAGATTAATCGGGGACAAAAGAAACAGGCGATCTTGCCGCGTAAAGTATATCTCCAGATTCAAGGCATTGCCACCATCATCAAAATAAGGATCACGCAGTGGGCAATACTCTCTAACATCAGTTTCATAGGCGCCAACTCCGAGCAATGGTACAAGAAGGAAAAAGCACTCCATGTAATACTAATGCGTTTTGTAGTTAGGGAACTTACCTTATCAAAAATCAAGGGCAACTCGATACTCTTCTCTATCTGGAGACATATGGAACAATCAAGGTCGCTGACTTTGACGCCTTCACTGACAATGGCATTCCATATTAAGAGCTGCTTGTCGTCGTTGTATGTTGTGTCTTGTGGTTCCTTTTCATTTATTAGCCTTGCTACGACGAGTCTTTGATCAGACCGTGGTGCCAAAATTCCTACTTCAGTATGTGTACGGTGGGTCACGGCCGCATCTTCTCTGGGCTTAAATAGACGAAAACCAACATAGTAATCGGTAACGTTGACAATGTTAATTGAGAACAAGCCTGTCTTGTTTCGCGGAAAGACAAGCCCTGCAGGATGGTCCAACCGGATCAGCAGCTCGTCTCCTGAGGTTGAGGTTGAGGTACATGGGCTGCTTATCTGCAAAAACAAAATCGACACAAGTGTGTGTGTATCAGGCCGCCTCACCTTTCTTTGCCATGCATGCCTGACAATGCTCAACCAACTAACTAACTTACCAGCTAATCTAAATCCTACGGGGGATGGCATGTGGGAGTGGGACTGACCAATTACGATGCCATGTCAAAACAGATGCCACATAACTAACTTACAATTATGATTCCAGTTACTAAGCTCCTTTACTTTTTTTAGGCAGGATCAGAGAGGCAAAAGTTTTACACGAGTAAAAATAATAATATAAATAATGCATTGCTTCATTAGGGAACTCACATCATTGTTAAAAATGAAGGGCAGCTCCTTACTGTCTTCATCACTGCATTGATCCTCCAAGCTGCTGGATTCAACACCTTGAGCCACAATCATGTTCCACACGAATATGCTTTTTTTGCAATGCATGTCCTCTACTGGTTCATTTTCCTTGGGTACACATTGTACAACCATTCTCTGAGTGGACCGCGGTGCAAGAATTCCTTGACGGGGCTGTCTGTCGTGGCACGCAGAAAACTCCGTGAAGTTCCAACAATTGAAACCAATGTAGCAATCTGTAATGTTGATTATATTAACTGAGGAGAGTGACGTCTTGTTCAGGCAAGGGAAGCTTAGCTCGGGTGGATCAAACTGGATCAGCTCATTTGGTGAGGTAGTACAAGAATCGTTTATCTACAAAAATGAAGGCAAACAATCGTAGGTGGATTAGTCTGACTCGGTGAATAAAACAATCAGAGAACCAAGATTATTTGTTCATTAGTGTACAGAAGAAATAAATCGATAACAATGAGATGTCACGTGGGATTAGGTTATCAAAGGAAGGGAAGAGATGTTATATGTATGTATGTATGTGAATGTGTGCCACCAACAACAACACCAGCCAGCTAATGTGTGGACAAGTCAGATCACCCAGCCCTCCTCTGCCACCTCCCCTTCACTGCAGGTGGTGATTACCGCCGGGTCAAGACCATGCGTAGGTCAGAGCATCTCCAGCCATTCGGCCCCATGGGCGCTTTTAGGCGTAAAATAGCGCCTCTGGGGCCTGCCGGCGACAATTTCGGCGTGGGGAACTGATTCCCAGTCGCGACCGCACCGGCATGAGCGGTTTTTTTCAAAGGACAAATTCGATGAAATTCAGTAAATTTGGACAGAATATAGGCTATTTCATTGATATTTAGGCGAATTTACATAAGATAAAAACATAAAAAGAAAACTACTCCTAGTTCATGCCGAGGAGTTTTTAGAAGGCGGTGTAGTCGTCGCCGCCGTCGTCATCGCCGCCGTCTCTCGGTGGCCTGTCCTTCAGGGGGGCCTGGCTGTAGCCCTTCTCTGGATCGCCACTGCGGGCCGGTTGGCTCGGTGCAGTGACCTCCTCGTCGCTGCCGGAAAGCACGATGACGCCCCCTCACCGCGGCCGCGGCGCCGCACGACGATTTCTTCAAGAGCGCGGCGCTGGCGGTCCATCTCCTCCTGCACGTAGCCAGGCGAGGCCTCTCTTGAGGTTGGCGGACAGTGCGTCGAACTCATGCTTCACCACGACGGTTGCCGCTGGCTCCTTCAGCTTGACCATGCGGTAGTGGCCGTGAGAAGGGGAAAGGGCATGAGAGCCCTCATTGATGACGAGGTTGCCGACGCGGCTACGTCGATGGAGCGGCATCTCCTGCGGCTCGGGCTTGACCGGTACGAGGTTGCCAACCCGGAGGAGCGGGAGCCCGAGGACAACGAGGATGGCGTGTGCGTGCGCCTCGGCATCCAGGAGCTCCCGCCACGGCGAGAGAAGGATAGTGCTGGGTACTCCAGCCGCGGCTCGTCGTCGCCCTGGATGTGAGCGAGCACGGCGGAGAGAGTCCGCCCCGGCGCGCCCAACCATTGACGCCAGCCGTCCAAGTTGTGGCGACCCCTCTACATTGGGGCGCCGTTGTTGGACACCAGCTCCTCGGCGTGGCAGCGCTGGAAGTGTGCGGTCCCGAGGGGGGTGTTGCCTCCGCATACCGTGCTTCACGGCGCGCGTACACCAGCAGGTGGTGGCAGAGGCACGGGGACACCATGCGCCCGGTGTCTGTGTCAAAACCTGTGGATCTCGAGTAGGGGATCACGAGCTGTGGATCTTGGATCAATGGGTAACAAGGGACGGAGAGCACGGTGCTTACCCAGGTTCAGGCCCTCTCGAAGAGGTAAAATCCTACGTCCAACATGATTGATGTATATGAATGGATTACAAAGTACCTCTACCACGAGATCAGATGAACGAAACCCTAGGCGAATAGGATGATGATGGTTCTTGTAGCCTCTATGGACTAAACCCTCTAGTTTAAATAGACATCAGGGGTTCTAGGGTTTACACATGGTCGGTTACAAGGAAGGAACAAAGATGTCAATTCTCCCCGTCTTGCCTTGGAGGACACACCAAGGCACGGAAGATCCCGAGTCCAGATACGGGGTCACCTCATAGCTCGCTCTTCCAGCAGTTGTAGCGCAGCCCAACTATCCAGCCCATAAAGACAGGTCGGCAGCCCAAGGACTCGCCAGTCCAGGACTCCCTTAGTAGCCCCCGAACTAGTCTCCAACGTCGGGGTCCGTATCGCCAGTCGTCTTGTGCGTTCAAGGTCTCCGGCTTGCGAGATGAGTTCCTTTTCCCCATCCTTTATCGGCAGTTCACAATTCGGCTTCCCATGACATTTCAATCTATCAAGTCAAGTCATCACAGGGCCCTCAGCTTAAATTTTTCCTCAGGGGCCAAAGACATCTCTCGATTCCCGCACGCCATGGGAGGTGAACAGGCTAGCGCCCTTTCACAGAGGAAAGATCCCGGACAGAATGTGGCTATTTAATACGCTGGGAACTCGACCCATATTTCAACCGCCCCAGATCAAGAAACCACGGGAAAACCACAGAAAATCGAAAAGATGGTTGGCGCCCCAGGCTCATCCTTGCACCCCCATGGCCTCCTTCCAGGCGACTGGGCCAGCTGCTCAGTTTCACATCTTCAACTAAGCATGCTTCAGACGGAAGGATACCTTCCTGCCCCAGATTTGACATCCGTTCGCGCCGGACTAATCTCCATGAATGGTGAATCTTTCGCAGAGAACTTCCCTACCCCAAGCAAGAAGGAGAGGGTATGTTTTGTGCCTTTTCTCTTACGAGGTCTAGGTTTCCCCATAAATCCCTTCCTCAGGGGCCTATTAGAGTTTTACGGGATCCAACTCCACCATCTCACCCCTTGGATCCGCACTGCACATCTCGGGCTACGTCGCCCATTGCGAGATGTTCTTGGGCTGCAAGGCCCATTTCGAGTTATGGATGAAGTTTTTTTGCCTTGTTCCTCATAACTGAGAAGGGGCGATCTATGAAGTAGGCGGAGCCGAAGTATGACACATGGCCGGAACAGGGTATCGGATCGGGACCCCAAAAAGGATTCCAAAGAATAGACCTCAGAGTTGTTTTATATATAAGACGTCTCTCTACTTGAACCGGCTCGGCAGGGCCTGCCCGAATATTCGGATGCTCCTCAAAAGAAGCGGTTCAACTGGCAGCCAAAAAGATCTTCTCGAGAAGAGAGTGCCAAGGTACAACAACTGGCCGCCAAGGTGAGGTTGTTAACTCATAGTAAATGAACCATCATCGACGTGATGACCGCCGCCATTACTCGATGTGTGCAACCTCTTCAAAAAAGGATGCATTCCTTGTGCTGCTATAATGGGACAGGTGATGCTACAAGTTACACACGGCAAGGGCCGGCCAACCGCTCAACAATGGCTGCCCTGCTAGACAACCTCTTCAAAGGGGAAGAAGAAGACTTCACCCGCCTATGGAACAGGGACGGCTACTCGAGCTATAATCTCGTTGAATGGGTAAGTTTGATTTTTATTCTTACAGTTCGTACATTACATCCGAATTTGTCTAATCCTATCTTCTATGCTTCTGAACAAAGCTGGAGACGCGTGGTCGAGGGCATCGACTGCCCCTCGCCACAACCGGAGGATCATTCTCGTGATGAGAACCTAGGATTCCATGTCAATCCGGAGACGTCAACTGACTTCGAGGACGGTTCTTTTACCAGGAAAGTCTCGAAGGCTCCAAGGTGGCCCTCATAGCCGATCATCCTGGGGCTCTTCCTGCTTCCACTGTAAGTAGCAAGAAGGCCTCTTCCCAAAATCGGCGCTCGTCTCGTGCCATTCCGAGTACGCTGAGTCGCTGACTTCTACTCTCAAGGGTCGCCGTACCGCGCGCCGAACAACGATGAGTGCAGCGCCTACCATGTCGATACCCACCAGCGTTGGAGCTTCTAAGCGCAAGGATGTTGGGAGAGCTACATCAGTTACTCCCCCGACCAAGAGGTAAGTCGTGACTTTATTTGTCAAAAATATGACCACTGCAAGTACTTATAACTTTGCCGCATCCTGTAGAAAAAACATTCTGCCAACGCAGCTGAGACTGTTGGTTTTTGATCTTGGTAGATCAAATTCCCCGGAGAGGTGCAGCAACACACGTACGTGTAAGCTAGCTCAAAGAAGCAACCAAGCTAGTAGCTTAATTGATCTATAGGGAACTAGTTGTACGTGTGTCTAGCCGTGGCCTCTCGTACGTGAGTCTGCGTGGAGCAGCTCTAGCTGGATCGGATCGATCTACTCTCTTCGAAACACTTGCGGCGACTTCCGTAACTTACGAACGATAAAACTGATCGATGGCCAAAGGCTCCTGTCGAGCCTTTCAATAATCTTTATTGCTTTTCTCTTTTTCTTTTTCGCTGTAAGACTACAAGGAGGTACCCACGTATATATACTAAGCTAGCTACCCTATAGCTAAACCTAGTCAGTTTCATGTTGGAGCACTAATCGGACCAGCATACGAGTACTACTCGACACCAGCACACACGGCGTGTTTAGCTCTAACATTCACCGCCCTAAACATGACGTGGTCGTCACTATCGACCCGGATCCCAAATGCGACTACTACTACCCATAGGTATTGCCTTCGTCGTTCCTTGTAGAATCCCAGTCACCGACTTTGCTAGCGTTGGCTCATCTGTAGCTTGACGCCAGCGCTCCTCCTTGGTCGCGTCTTCAACCTTCACCTGTTCTTCGGTGCTTGGTAGACTGTCTTTTGGACCATCCAGGGGATATCTTTTGAACCCGCACGAGACCATACTTCGGTCTAACTTCGATTTCCAAGCTCTTGGCGTTTGCTTCATCCCGTAAAGTGCCTTCTTGAGCTTGTAAACTTTTCCGTCTTCGCCTTTCTTCTCGTAGCCGAGGGGTTGTTCCATGTACACTTCTTCTATGAGGCCGCCGTTGAAGAAAACGGATTTAACATCCATATGATGAACCTTCCAATCCTCTTGTGCTGCCAAAGTTAGGAGCACTATCACCATCTCGATTCGAGCAACCAGTGCAAACACCTCCTCATAGTCAACTCCTTGACGTTGTACGTAGCCCTTTGCGACGAGTCTTGCCTTGTGCTTCACAATGGCACCCTTCGTGTCATTCTTCAACTTGTAAACCCACTTCAAACCTATGGCCTTTTGGTTCGGAGGTCGGGTTACCAAAGTCCACGTGCCATTGCTCTCGGTCGCCTTCATCACCTCATCCATGGCGTGCGTCCAGCTTGAACTTTTGGTCGCCTCTACGAAGTTCGTCGGCTCCTCAACTCCGAGTAAACACAAATCGGAGTACTCGAGTGTAATTGGCTTTGCGTACTTGTAGACTTTCTTGAGGGGCTTGTACCGACGAGGCCCGGAAGAATCCGTCATGGCTTGCGAAGGGGGAGACACAAATTGTGTCGGTGTCGATGCACTTGAGGAAGATGGCCGAGTCTCGGGCGTGGTAGATGCCGGGTCGTTGGCATCCGCATCGTTGACATTCACGTCGTTGGCGTAGTCTTCTTGACCGTGACCATCATCTTGATTGTCGTCGTCACTATGCGCCTCATTGTCGATGTCGTCGCCGAGATCTCCACCCGTGTCGTGCGCGTCATTGTCGCTGTCACCTTGCGACCCATGCGCGTCGTCGTCGGTGTCGGCACCATGATGATCACTGCCATTGTGGTCACCTTGGTTGGGTGTCTTGCCAACCACCTGGACGTCTTCCCTTGCATCATCATCAGTTGGAAATTCAACTATGAATATGTTACCATTTGGAGCATTGTTGGCTGCTGTGCTCCAATTCCACGCTTGGTTTTCTGCAAACACGACATCGCGTGAAATCCGTAGACGCTTGGTTTGTGGATCGTAGAAGCGGTATGCCTTGGTGCCGGAACTCCTCTCGTATCCGATGAACACCATCTTGGTGCTACGATCGGCAAGCTTTGAGAGATGCGGCTCCGCCGTCTTCACATGTGCCATGCACCCGAACATCCGTAGATGAGACACATTCGGCTTTCGTCCGTAAATTGCTTCATACGGAGTCTTGTCGATCACCGCCTTTGTTGGTGCCCGGTTGAGAAGATAGACCGCCGTCGAGACAACTTCTCCCCATAAAGTCCCCGGCAAGTTCTTGCTCTTGAGTAAACTTCTCGCCATGTCAACGACGGTTCGATTGCGCCTTTCAACAACCCCGTTCTGCTGCGGCGTATAAGGTGCCGTGAGGAACCTTTTCATGCCAATCTTCTCGCAGTAGTCGTTGAACTCGTTCGACGTAAACTCTTCACCGCGATCTGTCCGTAGAGCGCGAACCTTCAGCTTGTATTCGATCTCCGTTGCAGCCTTCAGCTTCTTGAATGCTTCAAATGCCTCATCTTTAGATCGTAGGAGAACGACCCACATGTATCTCGAGTAGTCATCTACCACAAGGAAGAAGTACTTCTTTCCTCCGTGAGTTGCTGGGGTGATAGGGCCACATAGATCACCATGGAGCAACTCGAGTGCATCACTTGCACGATAGGTAGACTGAGCAGGGAATGGCCTACGGTGCTGTTTTCCAACCAAGCACCCATCACATACTCGATCAACATGGTCGATGAACGGCATCCCAGATACCATCTCCATCTTCGACATCTTCTTCAAGGCGTAAAACTTAACGTGTCCAAGTCTAGCATGCCATAACCACGAATCATCATCACTCTTGGCGAGCCAACACTCCGGTTGAGATTGATCAAGGTTGAGAATATAGAGCCTGTTCCGCGTGCGATTCACACGCGCTAGCACGTTTCGGAGGTTGTCGAAGATCGTCATCACTCCGTTCTCGATATTCACCTTTCATCCATTCTCATCAAGTTTCCCGACAGAGATGATGTTGTTGCGAAGCCTTGGGATGTAGTACACTCCGGTGAGTATGCGATGTTCTCCTGTGAGACCCTCGAAGAGGACAGAGCCTTGCCCGCAAATCTCCACATTTGAACCATCACTGAACTTGGCCGAGCCTTGAACATCATATTCTAGCTCGAGGAACTTCTCCTTGCACCCCGTCATGTGGTTACTGGCACCCGTGTCTAGATACCACGACACGTTCTGGCTTCCGGATAACTTTGGTGTTATTTTTTTCTCATGAAGTAGCACCTTCCGGTTTGGTTTTACAACCATCGTTTGGACGAGATCACAAACTTCGGCCATCAGAAGACCTGGACTTCGTCTTCCTGCTTCGCCAAATTTGCCTTGATCTCCCGCTTGTTAGGCTCCACGAGATCACAAACTTCGGCCATCAGAAGACCTGGACGTTCGTCTTCCTGCTTCGCCAAATTTGCCTTGATCTCCCTCTTGTTAGGCTCCATGAGATCACATACTTCGGCCATCAGAAGACCTGGACGGTCGTCTTCCTGCTTCGCCAAATTTGCCATGATCTCCCTCTTGTTAGGCTCCGGACAATCCTTCGCAAAGTGACCCATCTCGTTGCAGTTATAGCACTTGAACTCGGACATATCCAAGTTCCGTGGCTACCGCTCTCTAGATCGGTCCGCTTTACCACGACCTTGTGGCTTGCCTTTTCCTTTGCCTTCTTCAGTTTGTCCGCCGCGCTTCGCGTCGCTTGAGCCTTCGCCAACGTTGCGCCTTCCTTTGCTACTCGAGGACTCCCAATCTGCGCGTGAGTACATGAGTTGGTCATCACCTCCTCCTTTGCCTTTCCGACAACCACGAGCATTCTCTTCCCATGTCTGCAAGCGTCCGATCGCCTCCGTTATGGTCATGTCGTCGATGTCGTAAAGCTGCTCGAGCGTGCCGATGATGTACGTGAATTTATCAGTCACCGAACTGAAAAACTTCTCCACAATCTCGGTCTCCTCGAGCTTTGCACCAAGCGCGCGGATCTCTCCCACCAATATAGTCAGACGCATGGCATAGTCGTTCACTGATTCAGTTTCTTCCATCTGCAACTTGTGAATTTGGTGCTTCATCACTTGTGCCCGAGCCTTGGTGACGCGATCTTCTCCGATCCTCATCTCTTTGAGTGCGTTCCACGCCTCTCTTGCTGTCTCGAACTCCGCCAATGTCATCAGCACGGAATCCGGCACAGACTGGGCTATGGCGGCCATGGCACCTTCGTCGCACTCCTTGTCGACGTCGTCGTCCGTGATGGCCTCCCACACTCGAAGGGTTCGGAGAATGATCTTCATCTTCACCGCCCACACGCCGTAGTTGGCGTCGGTGAGCATCGGGTACTGGATGGGGATGTTGCGATGCGCCTGTACGTTGGCGCCGCCCGTTCCGCCACCACTTGTTGCTGACTTGCCGCCCTTCTTCACATTGTCGCCTTTCTTGTTCACCTTGGAACCGCCGTTGCCGGAATTGACCGACTCAGCGTCGCTGTCCGTCATCGTAGATCGTCGAGGCTCTAGATACCAATTGTTGGTTTTGATCCCTAGATCAAATCACCCAGGATCTCACACACGTAGTGCAAAGATAGCAAGCAAGCTAGCTAGCAGCTTGATGGATCTTGCATGCAACAGTGCACGTACGTAGGCGACCTGTTGAAGCTCGCTTGCCGCGATGGATCGAATCAACTCAACTCTCTCGACGGAACCTCTCGACAAGAACGAACGAACGTGAAGGCACTGAATCGTTGTGATGGCCACAGGCTCGTGTCGAGCCTGTTGAATACTTTGTATTGCTTTGATCTTTTCTTTTTCGTTGTAAGACTACAAGGAGGTACCCACGTATATATACTAAGCTAGCTACCCTATAGCTAAACCTAGTCAGTTTCATGTTGGAGCACTAATCGGACCAGCATACGAGTACTACTCGGACACCAGCACACACGGCGTGTTTAGCTCTAAAAGAGACCTCAAGGAGATGCGCGGGAATAATACTGAACAGAGGCCTGCTGTTCGGATGGGGTCAATGCGGAAACCACCGTAGACCAGGCCCCAGCGGATTCTAGGGATGTTTCGCTTACCAACTCCGAAGATGAAAGCGTAATGAATCACCGGCGGCGGAAAGAATCCCTGCGTCATGCTGCGTTTTCCCATCTAGAATTCAATGATTTGAGTTCGGTAGACGCATACCTCAGAGCTGCCGAACTGGCCTTGAGGGAGCTGCCAATCTGCTGTCGGCCAATATGCAGGTACGGGTTCAGTTTGAAATCCAAACACAAATCCTAACCCTGTAACCATCAAGCCTTAACTTGGGCGGGACGGCCGAGTTAAGGATGGATAGCGTATATATGTGCGGTATTGTGCAGGTCTTGAAAGAACAAAATAAAAAGTTGTCTGTGGACCTGGAATTACACCGAACACAATTGGCTGCTGCAAAGGCTGAGCTGGAGGACGTCAAGAAGTTCACCAGGGAAGCGCATGGTGAATAAGGAAGTTCAATACGCCAGAATTTCCAGGTTGCACTGTTTGAGCTAGGTGTCCTTTGTAGCAACTGAGTCCATAGGTCAGCTGCAAAGGGATCTGGACGCGGCGAAAGAGTCCCAAAGGTACGCCAAAGCGCAAGAGGCAGCCGGCCGCCGGGTAATAACCCGAAGCCATGAGAAAAAGAATAAACTCAAGGTGGAAAAGCAGCAGCAGGATGAAGAGATTGAGAGGTTGAAGACTCCGTTGTGAAAGCTCTTGAGGAGAACCAAAGATTGAAAGGCACCATGTTCGGTGAGTGATTTTCTGCTTATGATCACGTGACGAACGTGTGTATTCTGGACGTGTAAAAAGCTATGCCGTGTCTCTTTATAGGTCTCCCCACCGGGCACCCAGAAGTAGAGATGAACTCTTTTGGAGGGAACCTATTGAAGGAACTATCCATTGTGCACAAGCGAGCTCGAAAGGCTATGAACAGTCTGGTAAAGGCGTTATGGCTGACCGAGACGTCTCCAGAAGGGATGGCTGAACTTGTCAATCGGTTTAAAGGAGCTCGGCGTCTCTTGGAGTTATGGAAGATATCACCTTGCCGAGAGGGAGCACATGAGGCAAGGGCCATGGTGAAGACCTATTTTACCAAACTCGAGCCAGAACACATGGCGCGTGTCGGACCGGCAGGGCCGGATGGGCAAGAAATACCTCTTTAATTGGTATTTGATAATGTGATGCCGGTTGTGCGATACTCTCAGGAAGACTGTGCCCTAGATAGTATATAATAGACAGTCTGGACAAAGAATAAAGTGTTTGATTCTATGTATCAATCTACTTTACATCAAACGTTATCCATCCGCAATGTAACTGTTGTCTTAACCGGCCATCGGCTTCTGCAACTACCGCCAATGGCTGGAGAGTGTTCCGTACTATGTGACATGTGGTAACAGGAAATCACATCGGGCAACCAACCAATCCGTCCATTTGGTACGAACAGACAAAACGTGTGCGGAGAGTTATGTTATATTACTTTTTAACGCAAGAAACATCTTCCGAAGAAAATAGTTCCTTCATGGGTTCCTTTCTTTGGGTTGTCATATTAACCATGGTTTCCTTCATGGAAACGCAAGAAACATTTTTTGAATTATTTTAACCTCTAATCTCTAATCACCCCTCACCACTACTCAATTTAATATCTAATCTCTAATCACCCCTTATCATTCCAAATCATCTAACTTCCCGGACGGTCACCCATCCACTCACTACTCTAGCCTGAGCACGCTTAACTTTCGAGTTCTATTCTCCTTCGTTTCCAAGTCTGCACTTGTTGTTTTCCTGACAAATGTAAGCTGTCAATCCTATTAACCCTCAGCAGTTTAGCTTGAGCATTAGGTCACACGTTTCACTGTTTGTGTTTGGAACTATTATTCTAAAAAACATTTAGTAACACTAATATTTCTTGAATAACTTTGACCACAGTTTGACCATAGTTTGACCATAGTTTGACCACAGTTTGACCATAGTTTGACCATAGTTTGACCACAGTTTGACCAGTTTTGACCAAAATTCAAAAAATTGAAATAATTATTTAGTAACACTAATATTCTTTAATAATTATGTAGCAACATTAATATTTCTTGAATAAGTAGTTTGACCATAGTTTGACCAGATTTAACCAAAATTAAAAAAACATAAATTAGAGCATATCTTTTTTTCCTTTTACAATTTTGTCATTTCAAAAATTGTCCTAAACCCTAATCCCGGGACTTAAAACGTTGGAAACTCTATGCTAAACAGTAAAAACTAAGGGCTTAAACCATAAAACCTAACCCTAAACTCTAAAATCTAAACCCTAGCACTAAAGGCACAAAACGTCAAAAAAACGTCCAAAAACTCTATTTTCCCTTTGGAATTTTGAGATTTTAAAAAATTGTCGAAACGGAAAACTTGTTGTTTCAGCGGATCGATCTTTCTGTTCTGCAAATTTTGATATATTATATGTATTTTTCTGAATTAGGATGATTTAGTTATGATTTTTCCAAGTTTGAAAATTGCCATATAGTCCCGGCTTGTGTCTCCAACCGGGACTATAGGTTAGACCCCTTTAGTGCCGGTTCGTGGCACGAACCGGTACTAAAGGATGGCCCTTTAGTACCGGTTTGTGCCACAAACCGGGACTAAAGGGGCTCGTGGGGCCCCGGCCTGACGCCAGCCTGCCACCACCCCTTTAATACCGGTTCGTGGAACGAACCGGTGCTAAAGGTTCGCCACGAACCGGTACTAAAGAGCTCCTCCCGCCTAGCCGTTGGAACCGGCACTAATGGACACATTAGTGCCGGTTCTGTTACAAACCGGGACTAATGTGTCTCACATTTGACCCTTTTTCTACTAGTGTTGTGCCCCCTCGCTTGGCTATTCTGATGGCGACGTCCATGGCAGATTCAACCCCAACATCACGTTTCCACATGGCCAACGATCACCTCCCGCCGGTGTGATGAACCCCGATCAGCGCACACCCTCGCCCGTGTTCTCCCGCATCCAGTACCCCCCGTGCACCTACTTGCCGCGGCTTACGCTGCCTCACCGCCGCCGCCTCTATGGCATGGCGCCCTACCCTTCTCGCAAGCCTCGTCGCATTTCGGCAACCCCGACCCGATGAAAGCCGACATGGAAGAGATCATCACGAGCCGCTCGTTCGCAACCGCCTCCTACCCCGGCTTCCATGAGCAAGACGATGACATCATTGGCGTTGATGAAGACCAGCATCGTTAATCTCGACCTACTCCGGACAAACGTCGCCGCGAAGATGAGGAATACCGACCTAGCATTCTCAATGGAAGAGCATGTCAAGGCATGGTACATGGCGGAGCGTGGCCTTATCTTGAACCAGATGCCGTTGACGGCCGCGCCTACGCCCATGCCGACACCTACGCTGTTGCCCAACCCTTTGAGAATTTATTTTCTTTCTGAGTTCTTGTTTGACTTAGGCGAAAGCTGATTCTCAGCTAAGTCCCCGAGAGTGGAGAAAATCCTCACTCGGGGTGGGTTTTCACTTAAGCAAAAACTGGTTTTGCAGCTAAGCCTCCGAGTGTGGAGAAGATCCTCACTCGGATTGTTTTCAATTTAGGCGAAGGCTGGTCCGTGGCTAAGCCCCCGAGTGTGGAGCAAATCCTCACACGGATTATTTTTAACTTAGGAGAAAGCTGGTTCACGGCTAAGCCCCCCGAGTGTGGAGCAGATCCTCACTAGGATTATTTTTCACTTAGGCGAAAGATGGTTCGCGTCTAAGCCCCCCGAGTGTGGAGCAGATCCTCACCCGGATTATTTTAACTTAGGCAAAAGCTGGTTCCCGTTTAAGCCCCCGAGTATGGAGTATATCCTCACTCAGATTATTTTTAACTTAGGCGATAGCTGGTTCGCGACTAAGCCCCCGAGTGTGGAACAATCCTCACTCGGATTATTTTTAACTTAGGCGAAAGCTGGTTCGTGGCTAAGACCATGAGTGTGGAGCAAATCCTCACTCGGGTTGGTTTCTGACTCAAGGAAAAACTGGTTTTGCACTTAAGCCTCCGAGTGTAGATCAGATCCTCACTCGAGTTATTTTTAACTTAGGTGAAAGCTGGTTCGCGGCTAAGTTTTTCTCTCCTCTCTTCACCCACTGGAGGTGTGTTAGCTTCCAAATGCAATTCGTCACCTGAGTGAATGCGACCATGGGCCGAACTAGGCAAAGTATGGGAAGAAGTGATTCTTTTAATTATTTATCTAGGTTCATTCAAACTAACTATTACAAAGGAGAAAATTTTATTCTAAGTATGAAGCTTGCGGAGCAGATCTGCGTTCCAAGTTATGGGCTCTTCTACTCCTCTGGCGAATGCCCCCTCCCAGGGGGGAGCCAGGAAAGCATGCCCTCCGACGTGTCTGTCGTGGTAGTGGCGCAAGTCTTGTTGATAAAGTGTTGACCTTATGAGCGCCAGCTCACATTCTTCCTCCAGAAGGTCTAAGCCGTCTTGCCTAGCTTCCTTAGCTTCAGCCTCCGAGTAACGATCCACTCGGGGAAAATTGTGGAGCAAATCACTCGGCAAGACTGCTTCTGACCCGTATACCCTGAAAAATGGGGTGCGGTTGGTGGATCGATTCGGAGTCGTCCGCAATCCCCAAAGGACTGAAGGCAACTCAGTCACCCATGCTCTTGTGGCGTGAGTCAAGTCGCGCATGCGATGAGGTTTTAATCCTTGAAGTACGAGTCTGTTAGCTCTCTCGGCTTGGCCATTCGACTGCTGGTGCGCCACAGAGGCGTAGTCGACCCGAGTGCCTTGGGTGTGGCGGAATTCACGAAATTCGTCCGATTCGAATGTGGACCCCATTGTCGCTGATGATACTATGTGGGACTCCAAATCTAAAGATTATTTCCTGAATAAACTGAATGACAGTGGCTGAGTCCAACTTTTTTTTGAGTTTGGCCTCAATCCACTTGGTGAACTTGTCCACTGCCACCAGCAGATGAGTGAAACCACTCGCTCTAGTTCGGAGGGTGCCGATCATGTCGAGACCCAGACTGCGAACGACCAAGTGAGTGGAATAGTCTTGAGAGCAGACGTCAGTTTGTGCGATTGATTCTTGTAAAACTGGCACCCGACGCACTGGTCCACTATGTCTTGAGCGGCCTGATTGGCTCGGTGCCAATAGAACCCAGCCCTAAATGCCTTGGCGACTAAGGTCCGAGAGGACGCGTAATGTCCGTAGGATCCTGAGTGAATTTCCTATAAGATATGGTGTCCTTCTTCCAGCGAGATGCACCATTGAGTGTCTCAAGTTGCAGTTTTCTTGTACAACTCTTCCCCCATGATAGTGAAGGTTTTGGATCGACGGACGATCTATCGCGCTTCAATTTCATCTTCTAGGACTTTCTGCCAAAGCAAGTAGGCTACGTATGGGCCACTCAGGAATGATGACAAGGACCTCTTGGACCAAGTCAATTACTGCGGGGATATCAACCTCAGTCGGATTGGAAGGACCGACTGGTTGCGGGGGCTCTTCCACAAAAGGATCTTCCTTGATTGTGGGCGATTATAGGTGCTCTAGGAACACGTTACGTTCTTGGGCACGGGCTTCCAAGTGGAGCCCATGTTGGCCAAGTCATCTGATGCTTGATTCTTGAGTCGAGGCACATGATGGAGCTCCAGAGCCTTGAATTTCTTTTCCAACTTCCTGACGGCATTGCAGTAGCCCATCATCGCCGGGCTGCAGACGTCCCATTCTTTCACGACCTGATTTACCACCAGATCCGAGTCGCCATACATCATCAGTCAGCGAATCCCCAGGATGATTGCCATTTGGAGCCCGTACAGTAGGGCTTCGTATTCAGCTTCGTTCTTGGAGGAATCAAAGTGAATCTGAATAACATAGCTGAGTCGATCGCCTTTGGGGGACACTAAGACCACTCCGGCTCCATGGCCATTTAGAATCTTGGAACCATCGAAGAACATCATCCAGTGTTTGGGAACACTCGGGACGGGCCGCTCCTGCTCAATCCACTCGGCATGAAAATCAACCAAAGCCTGAGATTTGATGGCCTTCTTGGCTTCATACTTAATGTATAGTGGAAGGAGTTGAATGGCCCATTTAGCCACTCGGCCTATGGCATCTCTATTGTGCATGATCTCGGCCAGGGGCGTCACTAACCACCGTGACCGAGTGCTCTTGAAAGTAGTGTGCCACCTTCTTCGCAGTCAAATAAATTCCGTATATTAACTTCTGATAGTGTGGATACCTCCGCTTAGAAGGCGTCGGGACCTCAGAGATGTAGTACATAGGATGTTGGAGCTTGAAGTCCTTGCCCTCTTCTTCCCGCTCCCCCACTAGGACCATGCTGACAACTTGACATGTGACCGTGATGTACAAGAGCAAGGGCTCCTTGTTGCACGGAGCAGCTACATTGGCTGGGTGGAGAGCAGAGCTTCGAGGTCCTCGAACATGGCATGCGCTTCGGGAGTCCATTCGAACCGATCAGACTTTCTCATCAGTCGGTAAAGAGGCAGCGCCTTTTCACCGAGTTGAGAGATGAATCTACTCAGGGCTACCAGGCAGCCTGTGAGGAGCTACACGTCGTCATGGAGACACGCTCCGGTTGCTTCATTCGGATGATCATCCTGATCTTTTTGGGGTTGGCCTCGGTACCACGTTCGGATATGAGGAATCCGAGTAGCTTGCCCGCTGGGATGCCAAATGTACATTTGGCTGGATTGAGTTTAATGTCGTACTCACGTAGATTTGTGAATGTCTCAGCGAGGCCAGTCAGGAGGTCTGAACCTTTCCTCGACTTGCACCACGATGTGATCCATATAGGCTTATATATTCCAACTAATCTCCTGTCATAGACACTTATGGATCATGCGCATGCATGTGGCTCCGACATTTTTCAGACCGAATGGCATCGAGGCCATACTGTCGGATCTGAAGGTACCCGGAGTATGCATCCTGAAATGATAACCTCTCGCATGCGGGAGTAGAATCAACTATCTGATCTATGCTGGGGAGAGGAAATTGATCTTTCAGGCAGGCCCGGTGAGATGTCTAAAATCTACGCACGTGCGATTAGACTTGTCTTTCTTTGGCACCATGACGGCGTTGGCGAGCCACTCGGAGTGGTACACCTCTCGGATGAACTCGGCGGCTAAGAGTCGCGCGATCCGCTCGACGATTGCCTTGCGCTTCTCGGTAGAAGACCGTCCAAGATGCTCCTTGACAGGCTTCACCTTCAAGTCGACGCGTACTCTGTGCTCGACCAGTCCCCTGGGAACACCCGACATGTCGGAAGGTTTCCATGCAAAGATATCACAGTTCCCATGAAGGAACTAGACGAGCTCGGCTTCTATTTGCTGTCCAACGTCGTTGAGATGTTGGTCGGGGTACATTCGGGTCCTTCGGGTGGATGTGAGCTAGCTTTGTTTCTCCGGCTGACTGGAAAGCGGATTCCACAATCGACTTCTTGGTCATCATCAGCTCGCTTGGGTCCACCGCCTTCTTGTATTCGTCTAACTCGGCCATCGCCATTTGCTCGTCGTCAATTTGAGAGCCCTTCTGAAGGCACTCTTTGGCTAACTTCCGATTTTCGGTGATGGTGATCACAACATTCGACCCTGGCATCTTAAGTTTAAGATAAATGTAACATGGCCGGGCCATGAAATGAGCGTAGGCGGGCCTATCCAGGATGGCATGATAAGCACCCTGGAAGTCCACCACCTCGAAAGTCAGCCGCTCCTTCTGAAAGTTTGTCTTTTCGTCGAATGTCACATCTAGGGCGATCTGCCCGAGTGATTTGGCCTTATTCCCTGTTATTACACTGTGGAACTACATGCTGCTCTTGCTGAGATGGGACATCTGAATGCCCATTGCTTCCAACGTGTCTACATAGATGGGGTTGAGCCTGCTGCCGCCGTCCATCAAAACCTTGCGCAGTTGGGTACCACCAACAACCGGGTCAACCACCAGAGCCTACCACCCAGGGGTAGGTATATGGGTCGGGTGATCCGATTGGTCTAAGGTGACATGCGTCTTGGTCCAATCAAGATAATTGGTGACAATTGGAACTACCATGTTCACCTCTCGGTTGATGGCCTTTAGGTGAATCCTGCTCTCTATGTCGACAAAGATCATCAAGACGTTCTCGACATTCGCATACCCGGAGGCACTTATGCCCTCATCGTCATCGTCCTCATCTTTGTCCCCAGGGGGACTTTGCCGCATCTCGTGCTTCAGGAACCGACACTCCCGAGTGGTGTGTTTGGAAAAAATCAGGTTGGCCTCCTCATCCCTTGTTGGTGTGTATTTGGCAGGGCTGGTCAAGAATATCATTCTTCTTTGTGACCTGCTTCTTTCCTCTGCATTCCTTCTTCTGCTTTTGGGGGTCCTTGTTCTTGACTTGGCCGGCCAGAGTTGCGGCCTCGACACCCCCTCCAGCGTCAGCCTTTCACTTATTCTTCTTGCCTTTGTGATCCGACTGGTGGGCATCTCTAGCTCGAGATTTGCCGCTCCTCAGCTGGTCCTCCTACTCAACATTGGCATACCGACTGGCTATTTCCATAGCTCGACTGAGAACCAGAGTCTCAGTTCGTCTGAACTTCATGTTCAGCTCTCGGTAACGAACTCCGGCCTTGAAGGCGTAGATTTCCTGGTGTTCAGTGATGTTCTCCACCGTGTTTTTCAAGGTGGTCCACCACCGAATGTACTCTCGGAGAGTTTCGTTCTTCTCTTTGACACAATTCTGCAACTCGGCCAGTCCACCCGGCCTCTTGCAAGTGCCCTCAAAGTTCCTGACGAATACCCTCGCCAAGTCGTCCCAGAAGAAAATACTGCCTGGCGTGAGCTGAGTCCAGCAGGCCCGGGTGTAACCCTCCAGCACCAGGAGTAGGTGCTTCATGGCCACATTATCATTGCCACCGCCGATCTGGACTGCCACCGGGTAGTCCTCTAACCAAATTTCTGGCTTCGACTCGCCAGTTAACTTAATTATTCTTGTGGCCAACCTGAAGTTGTGGGGAATTTCCGCCGCCCGAATGTAGCGACTAAAGCACTCGGGACCTGATGGTACGGAACCACTCAAGACATCGTGGTCTTGGCCTTCTCGCAGGGTGTGGCGCTTGTCGACAAAGTTCTGAGCAAGAACGGATCCCGTGTTGAACTGGGGGTCGCGAGCGTCCCTCACGTAGCGAGCGGGACTCGGTCTTCGATCATCGCCGTGTGCATGTCTATCATCATAGGACTGACGCTCGTACGTGCCATCCCGTGATGGAGGCATCAGAGCGTGATCGTAGTCGTCATAGCACCGGGGTGACTCGACCCGATCGCGCCTCCGATCATCGTGGTGATCTCGTGAAGAGGAAGCAGCTCGGCGTCCGCTAGAGCCGAGTAGGTTGTGCACCGACTGGACCGTCTCCACGCGCACAATTGCGCTGTGCATCCGATCCCTGGACTGAGACACTGCCGCGTTTTATGACAATGCTATCTTCAGGAGCGCCTGGATCTGTCGAATCCCCTCTCCGCATGTGGAGCCAGAGGGCTGGAGGGAATCCATGATCTGAGTGGCAGCTGCCAGATTCTATAGTGGAGTGTTGAGAACTCGGTACTTACGAGGCTGATCGTTAGGGAAGAGCCGGCACTTTTCCCAACTGGCACTAGGAAGACAGCGCTCACGCTCGTCCAGCTCCCTCTGGAGCCGCTCGAGACAATCACACTCGGCCAGAGTGGCGAAGCGAGTTGACTCCATGGCCAAGGCCTCAGGAGATGTTCCGGTGATGGGGTGTTGAGGAGTTTCTCGTTTCGCTGACGGAGCTCCTCCCGCTGCTCCCAAGTGAGAGCTTGGGGCACGTACTGCTCGTGGCCAGCCATGCCACCGTTGGTGTCGACGTGAGATGTACCTGCGTGGCCGTCCTTGGGCCCCGTGCCCTGGAGGCACTCGGTGATTGGCGTTAGCCACCATAAGGATCTCGGAAGACGACTTGGTACTCTCAGACTCGGACTCCTCGGAGGAGTCGCTGAGTGACCCATTGGCGAGGTCGAGGGCGGGCTCATCGTAGTCAAGAGTTACCACCTGCGCTGCTGCTGCCTGAATGGCAACATCATGCTTTATCTAGCGATGTAGCCGTGAATACGCAGCGTGCTTGCGACGGCGAGTGATGGTGGGTTGAGCAACCACTCGGCACGGGGCCGAGGGCCGTCGGAGAAGAATCTGTTAAGAAGATGCACAGAAGTGCATCGCGCCACAGACGGGCAATGCCTCCACGTCTAGCGGTGCCTCGCGCAGCCACGCTGAGTCGTGAGCGACGAAGGAGAGAGCCCCGAAGTGAATCTCGTTGCTGACAGACATGACGATGATGATGAATTCAACCTACGTCGTGAACTGTTGCTAGACGCCTAGCCCCACAGTGGGCGCCAACTATCGGGATTACTATCCTTACAATGAGTACTAGGGGGTACGAATAAGGAGGCAGAGTCTAGCTACGAAGTAGGTGTAACACTTGCTGTTTAGCGAGTTCAGGCCCCTCACTTGGTGGAGGTAAAAGCCCTATGTCTCGTTCCCTGGGGCTTGCTTTGATTTGGTCGGTATGATTACAGGAATGCTTGCTTGCTCGGGCGTGGAGAGGAGCACGACTTATATAGAGTGCACCGCAGCCCACGTCTCCCACGCCGCCGAGGCATTTAATGACATTGATGATATTCCGTTACTAGTGTAATGAGCCTCAACTACAACAGTTATAGGTAACCGTAGCTATTGACTAGGCTTAATGGATTGCTTAGGATCCCTCGACCGTTGCAGCTCCCACGACGTCCCTCTCCTCGTCTATGTCCGAGTTGAGTGACGTGTGGTTATCCGAGTGCTAAGATGACTCCCGAGTGCTGCTGAGTCGTCCGAGTGGATTCCTTGACTTGCGCATCCAGGTGCAGGCATGGTCCAGGGACTTAGATATGATGGTGATGGGCTGCTTGCGGGTCCCGAATGATGGGTAATTGACCCTACCCGGAGTAGGTGACCACACCAGGCGGCAGCCTGCTCTATCGCGGTGTATGGCGCTTCCTATTCGACGGCCGGACTTTCAGTCGAGTGTAATTGTGCAGGCTCGAGGTCATGCTTTGCGTTTGGGCTTGGTTCCGGGCCTTCCTTTGGCGAACATCATCCTCTGGGGCAGAAGCCTAGGCAGGATGATCGGAGACTCGGGTGTATTTTGTTTTTAACCTTGGAGATTGTGATCCCTCCGCCGTCTCCTCGACGACGGCGACGAGGTGTGTAACCGGCGGGGTATGGATCTCCCTGTCGTCGGGTTTAAGCCCAATATGATCATAGATAAAGGGCCGGTCAACGGAGATTCACATGGCACAAAACCGATTTAGCAGATCGTTTACTGATGCTAGATCCGTACTCTCTGGGTTTTCGGAATTAACCCGTAGTGCCGCAGCTACGGCGATGTTGGAGATCATTTTCGAGCGGTGTTAGGCCAGGCGTACTCCGGATGGTTTCGTGGGTTCGGGCTTTAAGGCCGGACGCCGTGCAATACCAGTTTCTACCAGTATTGTCGAACTTGACGTCAAGGCGTCGTGCTCGCCAATTTTTTTGATAGGAGTCCAGGACTTTGTAAGAGGAAGATCTTCTCGCGGGCTAGCAACGAACTCTAGGCTGCCGCGCTCGGTCGCCTCATGGGGGGTGAAGTCATCGATCTGGCCAAGGCAACCAGTCAGATCAGCGCGTAGTATGATACTGCCAAACACGAAAATCTGGCCTAGGACGAAGATGTCGCTGATGCGGACGGTGTTGCCAGCGGTTAGATGAGCCATCGATCCTTCGGCGATCCAACAACGGAACTATCAACGAAGGCACAAATGTCGGTGTCAAACCGAAGGATCTTGGGTAGGGGGTCCCGAGCTGCGGATCTTGGATCAATGGGTAACAAGTGACGAAGAGCAGGGTATTACCCAGGTTCAGGCCCTCTCGAAGAGGTAAAACCCTACGTCATGCTTGCTTGTATTGATGTATATGAATGGATGACAGAGTAGCTCTATGATGAGATCGGATGAACTAAACCATAGGCGAGTAGGATGATGATGGTTTTCTAGCCTATACGGACTAAACCCTCTGGTTCTACATGGCCGGTTACAAGGAAGGAACAAAGATGCCGATTCTCCTCGTCTTGCCTTGGAGGACACACCAAGGCACCGAAGATCTCCAATCTGCATACGGGGTCACCTCATAGCTCGGTCTTCCAGCAGTTGTAGCGCAGCCCAGCTGTCCGGCCCATAAAGATAGGCCGGCAGCCCGAGGACCCCTCAGTCCAGGACTCCCTCACCCAGGATGCGCATGTCGGGCGACGTTGGGTAGTCCGCCTCGTGCAGCAGGCGCGCCACTCATGAAGCCAGAGACGGCCGAAGCCGTTGGTGGCCGCCCCATCGCCGGGGAACCTCTCCGCCATGACTTATGTGGTGACGGCTTGAGCTGTGCGGGCGAGAGAGAAGGCGAGAAAGGTGGTCGGCACTGGGCTTGAGCTGTGTGGGCGAGAGAGATGGCGAGTGTGCGGCGAGGTCGGCCTTTATAGCGGCGAGAGGGCGGGAGCGGTGTGGACGCATGGCGGGAAAGGGCGGGACGCTTGGCGGCTCGCCATCACTGCGCCATGTGTCAATCATGGAAGGATGACTGGCAGGAGCCTTGACATTGAATCGCGCTCGAGCTGAGGCGAGGCGATGAGGACAATGAAGCCTAGTCGCTGTCTCGGCAGGCCCACCTCGTGGGAATCTGGCGAGGGATGTTTTGGCGCCATTTTTCTTTCCCACGGCGCCCCAAGTCGCCCCCTAGCGCGCTGAGTTTGGTTTGGGTCCGTCAACCGCCGGTGCCAATTTTGGCCCAAAATGACAAAATTTGGTCCCCTAGGGGGCGCGACTGAGCGGTTCTTTTGTGGGCCCTCGCATTTCCCATCCGGCGCGATGGCGTGGCTGGTCATCTGAAAAGTGGCGGCTGGGCTGCGCTAGCTAGTTGGGACTGCTCCAGGTCTCAGCACCTCACTTCGTCTACACATTTCTCAAAAAAAAAAAACCTTCGTCTACACGTGACACATACAGACGAAGGTGTTCCTAAGTCATGTCAGACGAAGCTAGAAGAAAAGTTCGATGGGTGTGCTTATACGTACAAAATGAAGAGTGATTTAGTGAAGGTTTTACTAAGTATCAGTAGTGTGAAGAAAGAAAGTTAGGATTCGTGCCTCTCGCCGGTGCCGGCACAGGTCCATCTCGTCTCCGGTGGCCCTAGGGCCATGGAGGCGCGGTGGATCCTAGCAAGGGCCGGCGGGAGGGCTCCGTTTTTAGTCTTTTTTCCAATCTTGTTAGGGTTTGTGTCCTACTTAGGAAGGTGAGACGGCGGCGGCTCCCTGAAGATGGAATAAAGGTCTCCCCGCCTAGCCTCCGTTCCGGCAGTGCGTCTAGTATCGTTGGTGGGTGTGTGGAGGTGTGTCTCCGGCAGATCTATTTTTGGTGGATTTGTTCGGATCTGGTCGCTGTTCGTCTATGTTCGTGTGTCTTCTTTTTGGATCCTTTCGATCTACGTTATTTTTCATCGGCGGCGTTTGCTGTTCTGGGGTGCTGGTCCTATGGGGCCTTAGCACGACGATTTCTTGACTGTGTACTACAACAAGTTGTGCCCGGCTTCGGTGATGGAGGGGCAATGACGGCGGCGCGCCTTCGGCTCCCTTTGGTGCTTGTAGTCGTCGCTAGGTGGTCTACGGATCTGGATGTAATTTTTATTTCTGGTGTTCGTTGTACTGCCATGATTGAAGATGAATAGATTGGAAGTTTTTCCGAAAAAAAAGTATTAGTAGTGTCAGCTGACAATATTATTTATGTAGCAGCTCTGTCCCTGGTTCCTGGTAGGCTGATCGTGCATGGTTGGCCCAACATGGATGCATGGTTCCATGGGTGGCTTCTTGTGTGGCGACGACCGATGTTGAGTAGTTTTGATGGGTGGTGAGCTGCCGTGGCGACCATGCATCCATGTTCTGTGGTCTACGCTTTGGCACCAGTTGAGTGGTTTTGTCTTAGACAGCGCAGACGAAGGTGTTCCTAGCTAAGACGGTGACAAGGCTCATCACTTTTGCTTCTGTGGTCTATCGATTTAGCAGAGTCGCCTTCTCAGGCTTTCTGCTGCCATTACGGCACATCGGAAGCTATAGCGGAGTCAGAGTCGCCAGTTTCCAGGTGCGATGGGGGGAATCATATTTGCCGCGCGGATTGCCGCCGCTGAGGCAAGAAAGTCCGGATGGCTCCGGGGAAGGCGGTGGCGGACCGACTGGTCGCGAGCATGCGCCTTGGTGCGTGGCACGCGGATCGGCCTCAGATCTGGCAGGATGATTAGCATGGCGAGGTAGGGTGCGCGGCGGCCGTCGGGGAGCTGCGGCTCGTGGCGCCGGTGTTTCCTGGCTTCGACCTGGAGGGAGGGGATCTGTCGGCGGCTGTGGACCCGGATGCCTATTTGGTAGCGGCCTACTCGACAACGCGACGATACGCTGAGCACGGCTGACCAAGGGACAACGCGTGTGACATTCGGGCACTAGTACCCATTTTACGATGGTGGCGGCGTTTGCCGTTGTATGGCCGACGACAGCGGCTGGCGTGGCGGTGGGTGCTCCTGTAGCACCCTAAATCGAGGCGGCGACCCATCCTCTTGGACGGCGACATCATCTGTGGTCATGTGGGCTTATCGGAGATCGTATCACGAGGAGGTGACGACCGTTCTGATGTTGGCGGCGGTACGGGACATCCCCTCCATCAGCAAACCGGATTCGATGCGGCTCGGCAGGTGACACATGCGTCTCTTCTGGAGACGTCGAGCAATGTGTGTCGCCGGCAGGTGAAGCCCCTGACAGATACGCCGACGGCGGATCCTACACACGACGTCTCATGCAGAGGCGTCAAGTCATGCCTGCAACCGGCAAGTGATGCATGGTGGCTCTGGCAGAGGTGTCATGTTTACCCTATTATTGCTGGATCAAACGTGGTGCGACAGTGGCGGGAGGCATGCAGTATGGGACGTCCTTGTCTTCCGTGTCTTCTCCAGAAGTATATTGTTATCGAGGTGGTCGATTGCTGGATAAGGAATGATGGTACAGACGACTTTAACGACGAGTTTATGCACTCCGGAGGAAACACAAGATCTCTGCTCAGGCTACGTTGAGGCATGCCTACGTCGTGACCTTGCTAAAGATAGTGGATTGAAACTTGGCTTTGGGGATGAGAATCCGGAGTGCAAGCTTGTGTTGGACTCGCCATCATCGCCGCATGTGCAGCGATTCCTTGTTGAAAGCGTAGCCTGTGAGTTGTATATTTTACGTTTTCATGTTGTCTTGTAACATAGGGTTAGTGACTATATGATGGAGTTACCGTGGCCAGGCATGCAGCCTCATATTATATTTTTGCTTTATTTTTTGGGTCGATGTACATTCTTAATAATATATGGCTGCATGCATCGTCCTGATGTAGAATGCCAGGGGTTATCCTTCTTTTCGAAAATAACTAGACTATAAGAATTTGCAATCTAATTAGTGAACTTTCTCAAAAGAAAAATAGTGTAGTTATCTTTGTTAGAACGACAGGCAACTTCTTATATTCCTTGTAATCCTCCGAATCAAGGTCGGAGACTTTGATATCTTCGGCCACGATTGTGTACCACACAAAGACTTGGTCATTGAACTGCATGTCTTTTACTGCATCTTCCTTTTCTTCTCTTGTTAGTGTGAGCCATTGTGTGGACCGTGGTGGCATGATCGATAAGGGACAGGTTACGGCGTACATTGCGGAGTTTTCTTCTGGTGAAGACCAGGCTATACTGACATACAGATCTCTAATGTTGGTTATTTTAACTGAGGATAACACCTTTTTATCTGGCACTAAGGGAAAGCAGAGCTCGGGGGGATCAAACTGGATCACCTCATCTGAGGTAGATGCACTTATCTGCAAAATAATACCACATCCATGGATAAATGGGCCTATTAGAAACACTCAATTATACAACACTAACTTGCAGCTAAATTAGTATCTATATTTAAATTGCACATTCTAACTTTCAAGTTTTGTTTCAAGTATAGCCCATTTCACTTTTTTGAGATAATTTTCCAGCTTGTTTTCCTTTCAACAGCTTCATACTAAACTATTTCCAGTGGTTGTTATTATTATATAGTAGAGTGAATAAGCAAGACGCCATTATCCAGAAGTAAAAAAGTATCCTGTCAAATACGGGTCATTCTGTCTCTTTTTGGTAAGTGCAATTTGTGAAAACATGTCCTACTTTCAAATTTGAGGAAGTGAGTTAGCACATCGGTGGTTCCTTTCAAATTAGAGTAAAAACCAGGGACAAATCTGGGACCGTGAACACAACAGGACATTTTTTTATTCCTGGAACACTAATCATCAGGCATACCGATGATGCCAACCATTTGAAGCTTCAGGTTTAGGGTACATCCGTTATTTTATTCTTAACAAAATAGTGATGCAGTGGAATTAATTAACAGGGAAAGTAGGTGTCATGATGAACTAGGCACACTGCTGCCAGACATATGGATCTTGTTTTCCACAGAGATTAGCAGCTAGTCAGCTTGTCTACTTAAAAAGGTAATCTAAACATGTACAAAACTGATAGATGATATAATCAAACCAAATAAATAATATTCAAGATTATGTTCTTAGCCAAAAAACCAAAGTGACACATATTTAGTCTCCCCAATGATAATTTTAAATTTATCTATGTTTTGAAATGCATAAAACTCACAAATGACATAGTCAACTCAAGTAAATCGCAATGAGGATTAGTCTTTTGTTGTCAACCAGAAAACCAATATGGCAAATATTTGGACGCTCTATGTAAAATATTAATTAGGTTAATGTGCATGTGTAGTTATACCCAAGCCGAGTAGATCAAATTCTTAAACAATTGTATGTTCAGCTAATGAAGGTGATTAAACTCTTCACAAGTTTAATTAAGTCACCATGCTCACCTTGGATTCTACCTCGGTTGACAGCACTGTGGATACATGTGGACCGTGCAAAATTCTTGTGTCTGAAATTATAGGCGACCCAAGTGGCACATCCACTTCGGGTTCCTCGGCCTTATATGTAATCGTCAGATTCACCTCATCCACCAATTTACCCTCCTGTCTTTTGAATATATCTTCAGTTATGTCCTCAAGATTTTCATTCACTCTGGTGCTCCGCACAATGAAATCACCCGTGTACTTATCTTGTGGTGCCTTGTCCAGTGGTTGCAATGTTATGTCGACACCAAACTTCGATCGTGGAGCTACAAAGCCTTTATTTGGTTGTATACAGTATGGCAGGGGGCTTGTCGTTTCAACGTTGAATGCAATAAAATCATTTGTCTCGTTGGTTAGCTTAAGTGAGCATGATATCTGAGTGTTGAGCTCAAAAGGAAAGCATAACTCGAGCGGCTCAATCACAAGCATGTCATCCTCCAAGTAGGGGCTTATCTGTAAGAACAAACCAAGATGCCTTGTGACAGTGAGATGTACTTTTCATAAAATCTCATAAGCTTTGTGTTCAAAAGGTGGAAACTTCTACAATTAGAATAGTAGCCAAAAGGTAATGGATCTTTTTAATTTTAATAAAATGTTTGGATTCGCATTGATGGAAATTAAACACCAGGTCATGGTAATAGGCACACTCTCTTGCTTGTATAATATCACTTTCAATTGTTTTCATATATGAGTGCTTAGAAGAAACAGTGCATCCAAGCATATATCTAAGAGTCCTCTGCCACAATGTAGGATCCACTTTCTTGGTTTGTTTCTCGTGTGCATTTACATGTACATAGGGCTTCCTTAAGGACCATGTCACGTAGACTTTGCTTCCATCTTCTCTCTTTGAAACAAAACAATGATATCTAAAGAACAATGTAGGAACAATTGGACTGTTATTGAAGTTATGAGGAGCACATGAACTTACCTGCCCTATCGTAGATTCGTTCGCATTGCTGATTCTACTTTTTTCGTTTGTATTGCTGATTTTACTATATGTGCTTTCCAGTTCATTGATAACATGTATTATTTCTGATATAAAAGGCCTCTTGTAGGGATCATCTTGTTGGCAGAGTAGCCCTATCTCAATGAGTTTCTCTATCTGTTGGCATCTGAATAGAGTTTCTTTCCCTGATTTATGGAATCTGTGCCTCCATCTTCTACGTACCTGCCATTTGACAAGGCTGATATAGTGACAAAACATTCAATTCCCATGATTTGTATAAGCATAGGGTAGAAAAACCATGTCGGCACGGTTCTGGAATCAAGACATCATTATGATAACAGTTATGTACACATCATGTTTTAGATCTAATTTAAACTGTGGCACCAAGAAAAATTCAATATGCCATCCGCTGGTTGTAATGAAAATTAGGCAGAAATGCATTAGAGATGCAAATTCCTATTCCCTTAAAACATTTATGGGGTGCTTAATCACTACTTAGCTTATTTCCCCTTTGATTAAATTAACGGATTTTAAACACTTGAAAGAGTATATTCGGTTGTTGTCCAAGTTAGTCAACATTAGATCTGTAATGGGCATATATTAGACATGTCACAAGATGAATAAAGTTGCAAGGTTTCGGACCGGGGGTACCTTGTCTAGACTCTGGGAATACCCACTTTACAGGAAGCATGAGGAAGAAAAATGAGGGGCACAAAACAGGTGTTTATTGTGTCACGTGCAGAATTTTGTGGATTGTCATGAAGCTAAATATCGATAAAACATGCGACTGTATTACCCTTCTTAACCGAAAAAATTGTATGTTTTTATTTTTGCATCGAGCCATAGGCATACCAACCTTCTAACTGTATGCAACAGAAATATTTTTGCTAAATCTGTAAAAACAGGCCACCTACAATATGAAAAACTCTTACACTATTACTATCGGGAATACTCCTTTGTCCTGTCACCAGTTCGATTATTATGATTCCCAAGCTATACACATCATACTTGACTGACATTTTGCCTTTGTCTATGTATTCTGGAGCGGTGTATCCTCTGCATGAGAATATTTTAATTATAGAACATATAAAATGAATTGTAACGAAGGTAAAAGAAGTTTGTTGTTTTGGAAAATGCTTACGGTGATGAAAAACGGGTTGTACTTTTTGTTTGTGCATTTTCCTCCATTCTTGATAAGCCAAAATCAGTTATTTTGGCTACCATATTATAATCTATTAGTATGTTTGCTGGCTTCAGATCCATATGAATAATATGTTTTTCCACATGAAGATACTGCAGACCGTCACATATTCCTTTTAGTATGGAATAGCGAGTGTCCCATTGAAGCCCTCTTAATTCATCTGCAGAACAAAAAGGAGGAGGAGCGTGAGGTCTTTCAACATTTATTTGTGCACTGTTAGACATAAAAAATGATATAATTGTTAGCCAGTCCGTAATAATCTGTGGCCCAGTTATTGAAGAGTAGAAGTTTTTGACAAAGGAAATATATTAATATAATAAAGAGAGAAAATTTTCACATCCAGGGTGTACCTGTAATATATTTTTCAAGACTTCCGTTGTTGACGTACTCGAAACAGAGTATTCTTTCTCTATTCTCGGTGTAAATGTAATCTCTCGATTCTTCATTTTCGAATACTTTATGTTCTGTGTGAGAACAGAAGCCAAGAAACCGAACTATATTCTTATGGCTGACATGCAATAAGTTGTTAACCTCCCGACGAAATACTTTCTCATCTATGGTATGATTGTTCTTTATCCTCTTCACAGCAACTTGTCCATTTTGAAGGACACCCTGTTTAAACTTGGATGACATTAGAAATTATCTGAAGATGCAATGCAACAATTTGTTTTGGCAACATACCACCCCAAAGTATTTTGCTTGGCAGTATAGCACATAGACATAGCGGTGATATTGATAAAATTCTGCATCTACCAATGGAACTTTTTTTCCAGTAGTGTTTCATTATTATTTTTAACGGTCATTTAGAACTGTTTCATCTTAACTTTGGCATGATTACTCTATTACCAAACAAAGAAGAGGCAGTTCGGATCGAGCAATTTAGGCCAATATGTCTTCTTAACATGAGCCTCAAAATATTCACAAAGGTAGGCGCCAATCGATTGACACAGATTGCTCATTCGGTGGTGCAACCGATCCAGACAGCTTTCATGCCTGGGAGACACATTCTTAAAGGGGTTGTCGTTCTGCATGAAACGCTGCACGAAATTCGTTCGAAGAAGCTAGATGGGGTTATCTTCAAAGTGGATTTTGAGAAGGCATATGATAAAGTTAAGTGGCATTTCTTTCAGCAGGCAATGCGCATGAAAGGATTTAGTGAGGCTTGGCGGAACCAAGTGGGTTGTCAAGTCCAGAAGGATAGTGTCGGAATAAAGGTTAACAATGACATCGGTCACTATTTTCAGACACACAAGGGATTGAGACAAGGGGATTCAATGTCTCCTCTCCTATTTAATATAGTGGCCGATATGTTGACCATTCTGATAGGCAGGGCCAAGCATCACGGTCAAGTGGAAGGACTAGTCCCTCATTTGGTTGATGTGAGAGTCTCCATTTTACAGTACGCTGACGACACTATCCTATATATGGATCATGACACTGCAAAAGCACGCAATATGACGCTCATATTGTGTCTCTTTTAACAATTGTCAGGATTAAAAATAAACTTTAAAGAGCGAGCTATTCTGCTTTGGAAAGGCTAAAGAAGAACAAGACGCTTATAGACAATTGTTTGGGTGTGAATTAAGTTCTTTGCCTTTCAGTTATTTGGGCATACCGATTCATCACCATAAGTGATCAAATAAAGAATGGAAGTGCATCGAAGATATAATTGAAAAAAAGCTTAGTTTCTGAAAGAGCAAGCTAATGTCGTATGGTGGTCGGCTAGTGCTAATTAACTCGGTACTTACTAGCATGCTGATGTTCCTACTATCTTTCTTCGAGGTAGCGAAAGGGGTGAGGAAAAAACTTGATTTATTTAGATCTCGTTTCTTCTGGCGGTCAGATGAGGCCAAGAAGAAAATATACCATCTTGCACGATGGGATATTCTTTGCCGACCTGTCGGTGTACTAAAGTAGGGGTACCTTAGTACCCCGAACTTGTGCACGGGCAGTCGCAGTGTCCCGCGGCAAGGCTTGCCGGGCGTCCGCCAAGACCCTTCGCTATTCATATTACTGCCATTCAAGAACAAAGTGTTAACCGAGAAGACAAGGCCCCGGCAAGAGGAGCTTGCCGGGAAAGACAAGACCCCGGCAAGATTAGCTTGCCGGGAAGGCCAACCAAGGCACTTCAGAAAACTTGCCATGACGCTCCGCGCGTCCCGGCAAGACCCGACGGGCGGCAAGCTTGCGGGTGCGACAAGACAACGGCCGCGGCAAGGCGCTTGTCGCGGAAAGGCTGCCACTCTGCACCCGAGCTCCAGCGCATCCGACGACGTGTCGCCCCAGGACCATCCCAGGAGCACGTGGCGAGGCGCTGTGCAGCCAAGCGGTGCGAGGTGGCAAGAGGAGATGACGAGAAGGCCATCGTGGCAGGCGGTGGCGCTCCTAACGGTCGCTTCCTTGCACTGTTTGGGCGACTGGACGGGCATTAAATGCCCTTGTCCCCTGCCGTCAGAGTTAGGTAGGGGGCACTGTTGATAGCGGTTGTACCAACCCCCGTTTTTACTTTTTTACCTCTCTCTCTACGCTGCCACCTGTCGGTGACCCCTTTAGACTATAAAAAGGAGGCCCATGCGCACGTAGAAGGGGTTCGACTCATTCGAAACTACAACACACCACGCTTTCAAGCAAGAACAGAATAGAAACACAAAGCAGCAGTAGGAGTTTTATCTCTCCGGAGAGCTCCGAAGCTGGGTAAAATCCCCCGCGTGCTTTCGCCTCGATCTGCTCTTCGTGCGCCCTCCGCTCCCTGCCGGACCGAAAAGGGGCTCCCTGCCCCATAGGTGCTCGTTCCCCACGACATCTTTGGCGCGCTAGGTAGGGGGGCGTCGAGGTCGTGCGTATCTGATCCGGCGTCTGTGCGCGCTACATCAACATCTTCATCGACATGCCACCGAAGAAGAAGACTTCGGAGGTGGCCGCTCCGTCTACGACTATCCTACCGCCACCGGAGCAAACGGGCGGTGGGGTGGACGCCGGCGGAGGAGAGGGCGCCGGCGGGGGGACTCACATCGTCACCGGTCTAAGGACAAGGCCCCGCAAGGTTCAGCGTCTGTACATCCACCGCACCGTTCCCAGGAGCTGCAGGATCGACAACGCCACGGTGCTCCTAGCATCGTGCTCGCGTTGGAACAAGGCCAAGCTGGTGGGTCGCGGGACGCTCAAGGCCAACGTACGCGTCAACACGCTGGCACGAGCGCAGTGCGGTCACCTGGACGAGATGTCGCTCCTTCTAACACTGTTAGAAGTTTGAGCGTATCCCGCACCTCGCGTCGCTCGCCACCGCCACCCAACACTCCAGAGGAAGCGCTGGCCCGAGCCCAGCTGCTTCTAGATTACCCTCCAGCGCCAGACAAGATCGACGACTGGAGGGCCGTCATTCAGAGCCTCATCGGCTTCGCCAACGGCGACAAGCCCCGGCAACCGAGCACATCGAAGCCCCGGCAGGACGCCCAGGCGCGAGCCGACGCCGACAAGACCGCTGGGGATGCCACCACCGTGCACTCCCCGCCCCGAAGGCCAAGGTCGCCGACTCGCCGGGCCAACCTCGACACCGACTCTACCGCGTCGTCGGACCCGCGAGTTCACCGCGATCAACGCCAAGTTCTCCAAGAACGACGACACGAAGACGCTCGCACTCGCATCGAGCGCCGAAGAGAAGCGCGGCGTCAATCTGACCAGCGCGCTGGGCCCACTGTCGATATGCATGCGCCAGGGGAACCAGGCGACTTGCCGTACGCGGTAGGCTGCCCTGCGTTCACCCGTGAGCTGCGGCAGGTCCAGTGGCCCAGTACCAAGAACTTCAAGCCAGACGTGCCCGAGAAGTACGATGGCAGGATACATCCGTCAGAGTTCCTCAGCGTCTACACCATCGCGGTGCAGGCTGCCGGGGGGCGCGACGAGAAGATCCTCGCCAACTACTTCCCGCTGGTGCTCAAGCCCAACGTCAGATCTTGGCTCATGCACTTGTTGGACAACTCCATCTCTTCGTGGGCGGACCTGTGCCATCAGTTTGTCGGCGCCTTCACAGGCGGCCACAAACCCCATGGCCAGGAGAGCGATCTTCATCTGCTCGCCCAGAAGGAAGGAGAACCCCTGCGCAAGTACATACAGAGATTCAGCCAGGTGCAGCGCAACATCCCAGACCTCCACCCTGCCGCGGTTATCAGCGCGTTCCATCAGAACGTGCGTAACCGCAGGATGAGGGAGGAGATGGCGATGTGCAAAATCAGAGATGTCAGCGAGCTATATGCTCTGGCCGACAAGTGTGCACGGGCTGAAGAGGGGAGGAGACTCCCCGGAGAGAACGCAAGAGCAGAAGGATCTGACAGTGAGGACGCCCCTCCGGCAAAGAAGAACCGGGGGCGGAACAACAGAAAGAGGAAGGCTAAGGATGTGCTAGTTGTTGAGCAGTCCGGCAACGGAGGCGGCGGCCACCACAGCCTCGCCGGATGGCAGGATACATCTGTCAGAGTTCCTCAGCGTCTACACCATCGCGGTGCAGGCTGCCGGGGGGCGCAACGAGAAGATCCTCGCCAACTACTTCCTGCTGGTGCTCAAGCCCAACGTCAGATCTTGGCTCATGCACTTGCCGGACAACTCCATCTCTTCGTGGGTGGACCTGTGCCATCAGTTTGTCGGCGCCTTCACAGGCGGCCACAAACCCCATGGCCACGAGAGCGATCTTCATCTGCTCGCCCAGAAGGAAGGAGAACCCCTGCGCAAGTACATACAGAGATTCAGCCAGGTGCAGCGCAACATCCCAGACGTCCACCCTGCCGCGGTTATCAGCGCGTTCCATCAGAACGTGCGTAACCGCAGGATGAGGGAGGAGATGGCGATGTGCAAAATAAGAGATGTCAGCGAGCTATATGCTCTGGCCTACAAGTGTGCACGGGCTGAAGAGGGGAGGAGACTCCCCGGAGAGAACGCAGGAGCAGAAGGATCTGACAGTGAGGACGCCCCTCCGGCAAAGAAGAACCGGAGGCGGAACAACAGAAAGAGGAAGGCTAAGGATGTGCTAGTTGTTGAGCAGTCCGGCAACGGAGGCGGCACCGACAAGGCCAAGGCTGGTGACTCCGGCGAGGCTGTGGTGGCCGCCGACAAGCAGGACGGCTCCGGCAAGCAGTACTGCAAGATCCACCGCACCAAGGGCCACAACCTCCAAGCTTGCAAGAAGGTTGAGCAGATGGCAGAGCTAAAGTAAGCTGAATACGAGCGTCGCGACAAGGAGAAGGCCCAGGAAGGTGGCGGAGGATCCGGCAAAAAGTGTCCCGCCCGGGGAGGGCGCCGCGGCAAGGCCAAGCAACGGCAAGGAGATAGGCCTCCCCGTGGCCGCGACAAGGACGAAGACGAAGATGAAGATGATGAGATGGAGGAGGATGAGACTGACGAGCAGGAGTTCCAGAAGGCAACAGAGGTGTTGTGCATCGACGGCGGTGCTTCTCTGCACACTTCGCACCGCCAACTCAAACAGTGGGTGCGGGAAGTGAACGCAGCAGAACCGTTCGTTGAATCGCGCAAGCCCCTGAAGTGGTCCAGCACGCCCATCATCTTTGATGTTGAGGATCACCCTAATCGCATCACTGCGGTCGGGTGCTTGCCGATGTTGGTTTCGCCAACCATCCGCAACCTCAAGGTTACAACGATGTTGGTTGACGGCGGGGCCGGCCTAAATCTGATCTCCTCCGCAGTGCTCAAGAAGCTCCAGATCCCCGATAGCGAGCTCAAAGAGACCGGAACTTTTCAAGGAATCAACCTGGGAAGGAGCCACCCGAAGGGGAAGATCACGCTGCCAGTAACGTTTGGCAGCGAGCTGAATTTCAGGATAGAGAGAGTCACATTTGACGTTGCTGATTTCCCATTGCCCTACAATGGGATACTTGGCCGTCCAGCGCTTGCCAAGTTCATGGCAGCCTCTCACTACGCTTACAATGTGCTCAAGATGCCTGGTCCGATAAGTGTTATTTCTGTCCATGGCGACAAGAAAGATGCACTTATCTGTACCGACAAGATCTACCGGGAAGCAGCAGCCGCAGCAGAACGCAAACCACTTGCCGCTGAAGCTCCCGGGGGAAGAAGAAGACCAAGTCCGGCAAGAGTAGCTCTGATGCTCACTCCGGCAAGCGCACCTCTTCGGAGTGCTGCGCTACCGTCGAGGACGCACCATCGAGCTCCACCGGCAAGTGCCAAGAAGGCAAAGACAGCTTCACCGGAGACCAAGAAAGTGGCCGCCAAGGAGGACGACACTGGTGGTACCTTCACCATCAGTGCCACGCTTGACCCTAAATAGGAAAGCGCGCTCGTTGCTTTCCTGCGGGCGAATGTCGATGTGTTTGCATGGCAACCATCTGACATCCCCGGTGTTCCCAGGAAAGTAATTGAGCACCACCTTGCCGTCTGCCCTCACGCGCGGCCCGTCAAGCAGAGAGTCAGGAAACAAGCGGTAGAACGCCAAGAGTTCATTGCAGAGGAGATCAAGAAATTGGAAGCAGCAGGCCTGGTCCGAGGAGTGCTCCATCCAACGTGGTTAGCCAATACAGTAGTCGTGCGCAAAGCAAACGGGAAATGGAGGCTTTGTATTGACTTCACTGATGTTAATAAAGCTTGTCCCAAGAATCCATTTCCCTTGCCGCGCATTGACCAGATCGTCGACTCCACGGCAGGATGTGATCTGCTTTCATTCCTTGATGCATACTCAGGATATCATCAGATCTTCATGGCTGAAGAGGATGAAGAGAAAACCGCATTCATTACTCCATGTGGCACGTACTTCTTTGTACGGATGCCTTTCAGACTAAAGAATGCTGTTTCAACATTTGCAAGGGTAGTCAGTCATGCTTTTGAGCCACAGCTGCACAGAAATGTAGAAGCTTACATGGATGACATAGTGGTCAAGAGCAAGGACAAAGAAACTTTGATCCAAGATTTGGACGAGACTTTTGCAAATCTGCGCGAGATCAATCTCAAGTTGAACCCCGAGAAGTGCGTGTTTGGAGTTCCTTCCGACAAACTTCTCGGGTTCTTTGTGTCCCAGAGAGGGATTGAAGCCAATCCCGACAAGATCAAAGCCATTGAACAGATCGAAGCACCGAAGCGCGTCAAGGATGTACGAAGGCTTGCCGGCTGCGTTGCTGCTCTCAGTAGGTTCATCTCTAAGTCTGCTGAGCGTGCCCTGCCGTTTTTCAAAATTTTGAAAAAGGCAGGTCCAATGAGATGGACTCCAGAAGCGGAGGCTGCGCTGCAGGACTTGAAGAGATACCTATCCTCCACTCCAATACTTGTCGCACCTAATACACAAGAGAAGTTGCTGCTATATCTGGCGGCAACCAATCAAGTGGTCAGTGCTGCGTTAGTAGCGGAGAGGGAGGCGGATGACGAGCCAGCAACCGCGGCAAGCGAGTCCAGTGACAAGCAGGGGGCTTCCCCGACAAGTTCTGGTTCCGGCAAGGATGGATCTGCGCAGCCACAAGAAGAGAAACGGAAGAAGATGGTGCAGCGCCCAGTTTACTTTGTCAGTTCCCTTCTGCAGGGGGCTAGATCAAGGTACTCTGGTGTGCAGAAGCTGCTTTTCGGCCTTCTCATGGCCTCGAGGAAGCCGCGCCATTACTTTCAAGCACATGAGATCACAGTTGTCACTCGCTTTCCGTTGAAGAGGATATTGCAGAATCCAGAAGCAACAGGCAGGATTGTCGAGTGGGCACTGGTATTGTCAAGCTTTGGCCTCAAGTTTGAAAGTACTTCAACTATTCAGAGCCGAGCATTGGCAGAGTTCATAGCAGAAGGGACGCCGACACCTGATGAAGAAACTCCGGAGAGGAGCATCCCCGTCAAGGAAGCGAGCAAAGTATGGATCATGTACTTTGACGGTGCCTTCTCGCTGCAAGGCGCCGGTGCGGGCGTACTACTTGTTGCACCCACCGGAGAACACCTCAAGTACGTGGTCCAAATGCACTTTCCCAAGGAGCAAGCAACAAACAATACCGCAGAGTATGAAGGCTTGCTTGCCGGACTCAGGATCGCGGCAGACCTTGGGATCAGGAAGCTTATTGTGAGGGGTGACTCACAGCTTGTCGTCCGTCAAGTGAACAAAGATTATCAGAGTCCGTTGATGGAAGCATACATTGATGAAGTGAGGAAGCTGGAAGTGCATTTTGACGGCCTGCAGATGGAACATGTTCCAAGAGCTCAGAACGACATTGCAGATGGCCTGTCAAAATGCGCCGCACTTAAGCTGCCTGTGGAACCAGGGATTTTTGTGCTCAAGCTGACTCAACCATCTGTAACACCATCAACTGGACAGAGCAAGAAGAGGAAGTTGGTTACTGGCGACTACTTTCCGGCAGAGCTCCCCGAAGCCGCCGTCAAGAAGGTCCCCAAGATCAACACAAAGAGTGCTGAGGGGCAGTCTGCTCCGACAAGCCCCAGGGTTTGTTTCGTTGAAGCAGACGCTCCCGACAAGCTGTGTCCCGACACGCTTGCCGGGGAGCATCATGCTCCGGCTGAATCACAGATTCTGGCCGTGGAAGCAGATGTTCCCGCAGCAGCATTTGCGCCTTTAGTCCTTGTCGTTGAGCCACAAGCTCCGGCATGGGCACAGCAGATCGTCCATTTCCTTCAGACAGGAGAACTTCCCGAAGAACAAGAAGAAGCAGAGAAAGTAGCCCGACAATCAAATATGTACCAGTTTGTCGATGACATACTGTACAGAAGAAGATCCAACGGAGTGAAATTGAAGTGCATTTCCCGGGAAGATGGACAGGAGCTGTTGGCGGAGATACATGGAGGCATATGTGGTCACCACATTGGCGCAAGAGCACTTGCCGGCAAAGCTTTCCGGCAAGGTTTCTTCTGGCCGACAGCCCTCTAGGATGCAACTGCACAAGTAACCAAGTGTGAAGCGTGCCAGTTCCACTCCAAGCAGATACACCAACCAGCTCAAGCTCTCCAAACAATCCCTTTATCCTGGCCATTTTCGGTCTGGGGGCTCGACATCCTCGGCCCCTTTCCCCTAGCTGTCGGGGGCTTTGAGTACTTGTACGTTGCGATCGACAAGTTCACAAAGTGGCCTGAAGTGGAGGCAGTGAGGAAGGTGACAGCACAGTCAGCAGTCAAGTTCTTCAGGTCAATTGTTTGCCGTTTCGGAGTCCCTAACAGGATCATCACCGACAACGGCACACAATTCACGAGCCGCACCTTCATGCAGTACGTCCAAGATCTTGGCGCCAAGATCTGCTTCGCTTCTGTTGCTCACCCGAGAAGCAACGGTCAAGCGGAGAGGGCGAACTCTGAAGTGCTACGCGGGCTCAAGACCAGAACTTTCGATAGGCTGCGCAAGTGCGAAAGAAATTGGATCGAGGAGCTGCCGGTGGTTCTTTGGTCGATCCGGACGACGCCGAATCGAGCCATAATGAAGTGGATATGGCGTCGTTCAAAGAAGTACAGCCTTGCCGGGACACAGACGATAGAAAAGCTAAGTTGCCAAAGTCTGAACACAGTCAGTTTTAAATTTTTTAAGTTATACTCCTTGAACGACCGTGCCTTGTATGGAAAACCTGTGCGCGGAGGAATCGACTCGTGGCTAAGTTGCGCCCTTAATTTGTTTCGAGTCCGCTCAACAATGAAAGTGTGCTGCAACTAGCCCCGACAAGGTTTCTTGCCGGAAGCAACACCGCCGGCAGGCTGCTGATGTTCCGCACTCAGCGCTCGCGGCAAGTGTGTTCCCACCGGCAAGTTCCCTGAAAGCGTAGGGTAAAAACATACAAGGGATGGAATTGAGTAAAGGATATAACATAACAAGCATCCCCTTTTCATTAAAAAACATCCCACTCAGGTACAGTCCATAGAGGATGAAAAACATGAAAGAGAGGATTACAAGTTTTAGATGCGGCTAAGGCCCGGAGGCTTACAAATTAAAAAGATAAGATGCCCGTAATCCCTTTCCTGTCCCTCTCTTCAGGAGGTAGGTCAAGGAGGCGAAAAGGGCAAAAGGGGCGCCTAGGCGAGCTACAGGTGCCAGAAGACACCAAGAGAACATCCCGGGGGCCGTCCGAATGCTGGATGGTGATGGCGGCGCTGGAAGCGGGGCTCGAAGACGGGGCGGTAGGACGTCAGCACGCTGTCGAGGGCACTACGCCCACGTACTCCGATTTGACAGCCTTGTCGCCAGCCCTCTTCCCCTTCCGCAGCCTCCCTACGCCAGCCACCCAAGGAGACGACCCCGGGGAGTTCAAGGAGCCGGCGACACGGATGATGGGGTCACCAGTGACGCACGAAGCGGCGCCCGACACCTAGTTGGGCCCGCCATCCCGCCGCCCGCTACCCTCATCATCGCTGTCGCTCTCCTCCTCGTCACTCTCGCTCGAGGGGGAGCCTTCGCTATCTTAGGAGCTGTCCACGCAGCACTTCGCCCGAGTGCCGAAGCACCCGAAGACTTTGACGGAGAGGAGATCGCCCTCCATTAACTTAAAATGGAGGGTAAACCCCTCCATCAGGCTGTGGATACGGGCGAATGTTACACATTTCCTGGATTTAAGTATTGCCCACGATCTCTCCCACGACGCTACGATTGACGTGTGCCGTTACGGGAGGACGCGGTGGATACGGAGTGGATTTGGTTTGGACCCAGGCCGCGCATGCCCGTGCCCCGTTTTGGGCCTGGCCCAACAGCGCTCGGCACCGTGTATGACCCAGGCCCGGGGGCTCCTGTCGGTGTACTAAAGTAGGGGTACCTTAGTACCCCGAACTTGTGCGCGGGCAGTCGCAGCGTCCCGCGGCAAGGCTTGCCAGGCGTCCGCCAAGACCCTTCGCTATTCATATTACTGTCATTCAAGAACAAAGTGTTAACCGAGAAGACAAGGCCCCGGCAAGAGGAGCTTGCCGGGAAAGACAAGACCCCGGCAAGAGGAGCTTGCCGGGAAGGCCAACCAAGGCACTTCAGAAAACTTGCCACGACGCTCCGCGCGTCCCGGCAAGACCCGACGAGCGGCAAGCTTGCGGGTGCGACAAGACAACGGCCGCAGCAAGGCGCTTGCCGCGGCAAGGCTGCCACTCTGCACCCGAGCTCCAGCGCATCCGACGACGTGTCGCCCCAGGACCATCCCAGGAGCATGTGGCAAGGCGCTGTGCAGCCAAGCGGTGCGAGGTGGCAAGAGGAGATGACGAGAAGGCCATCGTGGCAGGCGGTGGCGCTCCTAACGGTCGCTTCCTTGCATTGTTTGGGCGACCGGACGGGCATTAAATGCCCTTGTCCCCTGCCGTCAGAGTTAGGTAGGGGGCACTGTTGATAGCGGTTGTACCAACCCCCGTTTTTACTTTTTTACCCCTCTCTCTACGCTGCCACCTGTCGGTGACCCCTTTTGACTATAAAAAGGAGGCCCATGCGCACATAGAAGGGGTTCGACTCATTCGAAACTACAACACACCACGCTTTCAAGCAAGAACAGAATAGAAACACAAAGCAGCAGTAGGAGTTTTATCTCTCCGGAGAGCTCCGAAGCTGGGTAAAATCCCCCGCGTGCTTTCGCCTCGATCTGCTCTTCGTGCGCCCTCCGCTCCCTGCCGGACCAAAAAGGGGCTCCCTGCCCCATAGGTGCTCGTTCCCCACGACACGACCCAAGGACCAGGGGGGTCTTGGAATAGAGAACTTGAAAATTAAGAATAAATGTCTTATGAGTAAATGGCTCTAAAGGTTAGGGACAGAACCGGAGGCTTTATGGGATATTCTTTGCCGACCCAAGCATAGATTTTACGTAATAAGTATTGACAGTCGAAAACGCTTGCCCAACCCAGGTCACTGTGAGACCAACAGACTCACCATCCTGGAAGGGACTCGTGTGAAGACTTGTTCTTTCGTAGGGTCAAATTCTTGATTAGCAATGGGATGTCAACAACATTTTGGGACAATACATGGTTAGGAGAGACTCCCCTAGCCATACAATACCCCACCCTTTATACATCATGCAACGTAAGGAGGATTACCTAGGCACAATATTTCAAGCGACTCCCTTGAACATTCAGTTTAGACGTGCGTTAGTTGGTGAGCGATGGACTGCCTGGATGCATTTGGTCCGAAGATTGATAGATGTTCAATTATCCGACCAACCTGATTCGACACACTAGAAGTTAGCTAGAAATGGGGTGTTTGCGGTGAAATCTTTCTATATGGATTTGATTAATTCTGGCCCAATCTCGAGATCGTTACATATTTGGAAGGTTAAGGTTCCCTTGCATATTAAGATCTTTATTTCGTTCGTCCACAAGCAAGTGATCCTCACCAAAGATAACTTGCTTAAGAGGCGGTAGGTAGTTCGCGTTGTTGTTTTTGTGATCATGGTGAAACAATACAACACTTATTCATAGAGTGCCAACTCGCCAAGCTGCTTTGGAGAACGATCCATATAGCCTTTAACATTACTCCTCTAGTTCACATTGAATCGTTGTATGGAACGTGGTTAGCGAGGGTTGATCAGATTACTGCGGCTCGTATTCGGATTGGAATATGTGCGCTCATGTGGGCTATATGGAATTGCAGGAATGATATGATTCTTAATAGACAACATACTTTAACTTTCTTGCAGGTCATCTTCAGAGCGTCTGCATGGATCCGTATGTGGTCCTTACTCACTCCTACGGACTCCAGGCAGCCTTTGGTTACTGGGTGCAACTAGTCGGAGATGGCAGCGCGGGCTATATTCAACCAGTTCGGATGACGGTTGAATAACAGGATCGGAGTCTAGGGAGGTTGCCCTTGGCATTGTCATTCCGATTGGGAGTTTGAGCATGTAATCTTCCTTTTTTTGCTACGCTTGCGAGCTGTAATACTTGTTGTAAATATGAGCAATTTACCGAGTGATTTTATTAACAGAAATAGTAGATAAAGCATGACTAGTGTAGCAGTGATAAAACAAGCCATGCGATTTGACAAAGAGAAGGTAAACAACATCTTCATATATGAACCGTAACTAAACATATCTTGAGCAGACAGTATAGCAAGTTGCATATATGAAATAGAGTCTAACATATCCAGGGCAAATACTAGAACAAGGAACTGTAGCAGAACCTCTAATAGAAAGGGGACGAACACGTACGGGGCAGCAGCAGCAGAAGCGCTGGACTTGGGGTCGGTGTCCTCGCCAGCCATGTCATCGAGGAGGTCATGGACGTCGTGGAAGAAGTCGTCGTCAGGGAAGTAGTTGTCGGAGTCCGGGGCGTCCGTGATGAAGATGTCAGTAGTCGCGCAGAGCGCTCCCCAAAAACCTTATCACCCTTCTCCCGTACAGGACTCAAAGAGGTGCGGTTTCGGAGGCCTACTGTCCCGACTCGCGGTGCACGCCACAAGCCAGGATGAGGAAGACAGCAGCAGCGCAGAGATTGGAACCGGTGGCGAGAGGAGGAAGAGATTCTGGTGCGTCTCTCTGAGAGGAGCGACCACCCTTTTATAGGCGCAAGAGAAGAAGGCGAGGCTGCGCAGGGAGCTGAAGAGAACGAGGGAGATGAAACGAACATGCATTCAATCTCCACTACAGCAAAATGTTTCAGCTTTCGCGTGCCCTTTCATATACCTGTAGTGCGTGGCAAAAATTTACATCGGCTCGGCTCATTCCCGCAACCCTCAACCCGCGGCGCGTCGTGACGAGGCATGGTGTAGCGAGGCAGGCGGCGGAGGAGGAGCGCGCGTGGATGCCCCTCTTGTTCTCATGCTCATATAAGTGGGGAAGGTGCCTCCCTTATAAAGAGGTCCAACTCCCTCTAAACTAGCAAGGTGGGACTAAACTTTAGTTCCACCTCTTGCCTTGCACGAATGGGCTGCGTGTACTGTGAGTTCTTCTTCCATTGTTGACCTCGTTAAGATGGTCTGCTTGCAAGACTTCCAAGAAACAGCGCCACCTCCATGAGGGAATACATAACAGCTCGTGGCCTTTATCTCATCAGCATCTGAGATCCAGTTTGAGTCACTATACCCTTCAAGCACCTTTGGATGCCCAGTTTAGTGAATTCCATAATTTGCAGTGCCTTTCAAATAACGCAAAACTCTTTCTAGAGCTTTCCAATGCACATCTCCTGGTTTTGAAACAAACCGACTCGGTTCGCTAACAGCAAAAGAGATGTCAGGTCTTGTAGCACTGGCCAAGTACGTAAGCGAGCCAATAATCTGAGAATACTTCAATTGATCTCTAGCAATTCTTCGATTCTTTCGAAGCAGCACGCTAGCATCATATGGTGTTGGAGAGGGCTTGCAGTCACTATAGCCAAAGCGACTCAAGATCTTTTCCACATAGTGAGATTGAAGCAATGTAATCCCACCATCATCATCTCTCAACAACTTGATGTTCAGAGTGACATCAGCCACTCCTAAATCCTTCATCTCAAAAGAGCAAGATAGGAAATCCTTGACCTCGTTAATAACATTCAGATTTTTACGAAAATCAGTATGTCATCAACATACAAGCAAAGCATAACTCCCTCGCCCCCACCATGGCGATAGTACACACATTTGTCAACTTCGTTCACAACAAAGCCTGCAGCTGTTAGAGTTCTTTCGAACTTCTCATGACACTGTTTGGGTGCTTGCTTGAGTCCATACAAAGACTTCAGCAACTTGCACACTTTCCCTTCCTGACCATCTATTACAAACCCATCTGGTTGTTCCATATAAATTTCCTCATCCAACTCTCCATTTAGGAAAGTAGTCTTAACATCCATTTGATGAACGAGAAGATTATGTGAGGCAGCTAGTGAAAGTAGAACTCGAATAGTTGTCAGTCGAGCCACAGGTGAGTAAGTATCAAAGAAGTCTTCACCTTCCTTTTGGGTATAACCCTTTGCCATGAGCCGAGCCTTGTACTTTTCAATAGTACCATCATGCCTAAGCTTCTTCTTGAATACCCATTTGCATCCTATAGGTTTGCACCCATAAGGACGATCAGTTATCTCCCAAGTTTCATTCGCCAAGATGGAATCCATCTCGCTACGAACCGCTTCCTTCTAGTAGTCATCATCTTCCGATGCATAGGCCTCCGAAATAGAACTGGAAGTGTCATCTATGAGATACACAAGAAAATCACCAACAAAGGACTTTGCAGTCCTCTGTCTCTTGCTCCTAGTAGGAACTTCATTGTTTTCCTCCATAGGATATTCAACGTGTTCCATCGAAATGGCAGGTTCGGTAATTGTAACTGGTTCCTGATTCGATGAACTGGGCATCTCCTGATTAGATGAGGTAGCCATATCCTTCATGTGAAAGATATCTTCAAAGAAAGTCGCATCATTCGACTCCATGATCGTACCGACATGCATGTCAGGTACCTCAGATTTTACAACCAAAAATATATAGCCAATGCTATGAAAAGCATATCCCACTAAAACACAATCCACAGTTTTTGGTCCCAGCTTACGCTTCTTTGGAATTGGCACATTGACTTTTGCCAAACAACCCTAGGTTCGTAGATAAGAGAGCATTAACCTTTTCTTCTCCCATTCCTCGAATGGAGTTATCTCCTTGTTCTTTGTGGGAACTCGGTTTAGGACATGACATGCAGTCAATATCGCCTCCCCCCACCATGCCTTGGAGAGGCCCGATGTGTCTAACATGGCGTTAACCAAATCAGTTAGAGTACGGTTCTTCCTTTCGGCCACCCCATTTGACTGAGGTGAGTAGGGAGGCGTCCTCTCATGGATTATACCATGTTCCGCACAAAAAGCAGCAAATTCATTGGAAATATACTAGGAGCCCAATGATCAGGATCTCCACACACATGACAAGCACCTTTCTTCTTGTCACTCTTCTTTTTGAAGTTCGTGTGTTGTACAACCTTGTTCTTCCCATCAAACTTTGCTTTACCATCAAGCTTGCCCTTGTTCTTGAACTTGTGGGACTGGAAGCTTTTCTTCTGTACCAGATTGGCACTAGATCCTCCCTCAATACCTCGAGCATGTGTGTCCTTTGCTCTCGCCTTTTCTTCCACATCAAGAGTACCAATGAGATCCGGAACGAAAAACTCCTGTCTCTTATGCTTCAGTAAGGTAGCAAAGTTCCTCCATGAAGGATGAAGCTTAGTGATGATACCCCCGGCAACAAACTTGTCCGGTAGCATGCAATTGAAGTGCTCAAGTTCTCTAGCAAATGACTGTATCTCATGAGCCTGCTCAACCACGGAGCGCTCTTCAGTCATCCTGTAATCACAGAATTGCTCCATGATGTACAGCTCAGTGCCGGCATCCAAGACCCCAAACTTGGCCTCGAGTGCGTCCCACATATCTTTTCTATTATCAATTGACACATAAGCATCAACAATGTTCTCACCAAGAACACTCAAGAGAGCAGCCTTAAACAAGGTATTCATTTTCTGAAAAGCTTGTGCCTGTTGGGCATCTTGCTCTCCTTCAGGTTTGCCAAGAGTGGCGTCATAGCAGCTCATGGTTTGAAACCATAAGACTGCTCTCACGCGCCACCTCTTATAGTGGATAACCTCAAACATAGGAGGTCTCATGGAAGCCTATAATAAGGTTTTTGGATTGTTGTAAATATGAGCAATTTACCGAGTGATTTTATTAACAGAAATAGTAGATAAAGCATGACTAGTGTACCCGTGATAAAACAAGCCATGCGATTTGACAAAGAGAAGGTAAACAACATCTTCAAATATGAACCGTAACTAAACATATCTTGAGCAGACTATATAGTGAAGGAAATATGCCCTAGAGGCAATAATAAAGTTATTATTTATTTCCTTATAATCATGATAAATGTTTATTATTCATGCTAGAATTGTATTAACCGGAAACATAATACATGTGTGAATACATAGACAAACAAAGTGTCACTAGTATGCCTCTACTTGACTAGCTCGTTAATCAAAGATGGTTATGTTTCCTGACCATGAACAATGAGTTGTTATTTGAGTAACAAGGTCACATCATTAGTTGAATGATCTGATTGACATGACCCATTCCATTAGCTTAGCAGCTGATCGTTTAGTATGTTGCTATTGCTTTCTTCATGACTTATACATGTTCCTATGACTTTGAGATTATGCAACTCCCGTTTGCCGGAGGAACACTTTGGGTGCTACCAAACGTCACAACGTAACTGGGTGATTATAAAGGAGCATTACAGGTGTCTCCAAAGGTAGATGTTGGGTTGGCGTATTTCGAGATTAGGATTTGTCACTCCGATTGTCGGAGAGGTATCTCTGGGCCCTCTCGGTAATGCACATCACATAAGCCTTGCAAGCACTGCAACTAATATGTTAGTTGTGAGATGATGTATTACGGAACGAGTAAAGAGACTTGCCAGTAACGAGATTGAACTAGGTATTGGATACCGACGATCGAATCTCGGGCAAGTAACATACCGATGACAAAGGGAACAACGTATATCGTTATGCGGTCTGACCGATAAAGATCTTCGTAGAATATGTAGGAGCCAATATGGGCATCCAGGTCCCGCTATTGGTTATTGACCGGAGACGTGTCTCGGTCATGTCTACATTGTTCTCGAACCCGTAGGGTCCGCACGCTTAAGGTTACGATGACAGTTACATTATGAGTTTATGCATTTTGATGTACCGAAGGTTGTTCGGAGTCCTGGATGTGATCACGGACATGACGAGGAGTCTCGAAATGGTCGAGACATAAAGATTGATATATTGGAAGCCTATATTTGGATTTTCCGGGTGAAATCGGGATTTTACCGGGTTACCGGGAGGGTTACCGGAACCCCCCGGGAGCTATATGGGCCATAGTGGGCCTTAGTGGAAAAGAGAAGGGGCAGCCCTAGATGGGCTGCGCGCCTCCCCCTTCCCCTAGTCCTATTAGGACTAGGAGAGGTGGCCGGCCCCCTCCTCCTCTTTTCCCCCCTTTGGGGAATCCTAGTTGGAATAGGATTGGAGGGGAGTCCTACTCCCGGTAGGAGTAGGACTCCTCCTGCACCTCTCTCCCTGGCCGGCGCCTCCTCCCCCCCTTGGCTCCTTTATATACTAAGGTAGAGGCACCCCAAAAAGACACAAGTTGATCCACGTGATCTATTCCTTAGCCGTGTGCGGTGCCCCCTGCCACCATATACCTCGATAATACTGTAGCGGAGTTTAGGCGAAGCCCTGCTGCTGTAGTTCATCAAGATCGTCACCACGCCGTCGTGCTGACGGAACTCTTCCCCGACACTTTGTTGGATCGGAGTCCGGGGATCGTCATCGAGCTGAACGTGTGCTCGAACTCGGAGGTGCCGTAGTTTTGGTGCTTGATCGGTTGGATCGTGAAGACGTACGACTACTTCCTCTACGTCGTGTCACCGCTTCCGCAGTCGCTCTGCGTTGGGTACGTAGACAACACTCTCCCCTCGTTGCTATGCATCACATGATCTTGCGTGTGCATAGGAATTTTTTTGAAATTACTACGAAACCCAACAGTGGCATCAGAGCCTAGGTTATTTATGTTGATGTTATATGCACGAGTAGAACACAAGTGAGTTGTGGACGATACAAGTCATACTGCCTACCAGCATGTCATACTTTGGTTCGGCGGTATTGTTGGACGAGACGACCCGGACCAACCTTACGCGTACGCTTACGCGAGACCGGTTCCCTCGACGTGCTTTGCACATAGATGGCTTGCGGGCGACTGTCTCTCCAACTTTAGTTGAACCGAGTATGGCTACGCCCGGTCCTTGAGAAGGTTAAAACGGAGTCTATTTGACAAACTATCGTTGTGGTTTTGATGCGTAGGTGAGATTGGTTCTTACTTAAGCCCGTAGCAGCCACGTAAAACATGCAACAACAAAGTAGAGGACGTCTAACTTGTTTTTGCAGGGCATGTTGTGATGTGATATGGTCAAGGCATGATGCTGAATTTTATTGTATGAGATGATCATGTTTTGTAACCGAGTTATCGGCAACTGGCAGGAGCCATATGGTTGTCGCTTTATTGTATGCAATGCAATCGCGATGTAATGCTTTACTTTATTACTAAACGGTAGTGATAGTCGTGGAAGCATAAGATTGGCGAGACGACAACGATGCTACGATGGAGATCAAGGTGTCGCACCGGTGACGATGGTGATCATGACGGTGCTTCGGAGATGGAGATCACAAGCACAAGATGATGATGGCCATATCATATCACTTATATTGATTGCATGTGATGTTTATCCTTTTATGCATCTTATCTTGCTTTGATTGACGGTAGCATTATAAGATGATCTCTCACTAAATTATCAAGAAGTGTTCTCCCTGAGTATGCACCGTTGCCAAAGTTCGTCGTGCCCAGACACCACGTGATGATCGGGTGTGATAAGCTCTACGTCCATCTACAACGGGTGCAAGCCAGTTTTGCACACGCAGAATACTCAGGTTAAACTTGACGAGCCTAGCATATACAGATATGGCCTCGGAACACGGAGACCGAAAGGTCGAGCGTGAATCATATAGTAGATATGATCAACATAACGATGTTCACCATTGAAAACTACTCCATCTCACGTGATGATCGGTCATGGTTTAGTTGATTTGGATCACGTAATCACTTAGAGGATTAGAGGGATGTCTATCTAAGTGGGAGTTCTTAAGTAGTATGATTAACTGAACTTAAATTTATCATGAACTTAGTACCTGATAGTATCTTGCTTGTTTATGTTGATTGTAGATAGATGGCTCGTGCTGTTGTTCCGTTGAATTTTAATGCGTTCCTTGAGAAATCAAAGTTGAAAGATGATGGTAGCAATTACACGGACTGGGTCCGTAACTTGAGGATTATCCTCATTGCTGCACAGAAGAATTACGTCCTGGAAGCACCGCTGGGTGCCAGGCCTGCTGCTGGAGCAACACCAGATGTTATGAACGTCTGGCAAAGCAAAGCTGATGACTACTCGATAGTTCAGTGTGCCATGCTTTACGGCTTAGAATCGGGACTTCAACGACATTTTGAACGTCATGGAGCATATGAGATGTTCCAGGAGTTGAAGTTAATATTTCAAGCAAATGCCCGAATTGAGAGATATGAAGTCTCCAATAAGTTCTATAGCTGCAAGATGGAGGAGAACAGTTCTGTCAGTGAGCATATACTCAAAATGTCTGGGTATAATAATCACTTGATTCAATTGGGAGTTAATCTTCCAGATGATTGCGTCATTGACAGAATTCTCCAATCACTGCCACCAAGCTACAAGAGCTTCGTGATGAACTATAATATGCAAGGGATGAACAAGACTATTCCCGAGCTCTTCGCAATGCTGAAAGCTGCGGAGGTAGAAATCAAGAAGGAGCATCAAGTGTTGATGGTTAACAAGACCACTAGTTTCAAGAAAAAGGGCAAAGGAAAGAAGAAAGGGAACTTCAAGAAGAACGGCAAGCAAGTTGCTGCTCAAGAGAAGAAACCCAAGTCTGGACCTAAGCCTGAAACTGAGTGCTTCTACTGCAAGCAGACTGGTCACTGGAAGCGGAACTGCCCCAAGTATTTGGCGGATAAGAAGGATGGCAAGGTGAACAAAGGTATATGTGATATACATGTTATTGATGTGTACCTTACTAGAGCTCGTAGTAGCACCTGGGTATTTGATACTGGTTCTGTTGCTAATATTTGCAACTCGAAACAGGGACTACAGAATAAGCGGGCACTGGCAAAGGACGAGGTGACGATGCGCGTGGGAAATGGTTCCAAAGTTGATGTGATCGCGGTCGGCACGCTACCTCTACATCTACCTTCGGGATTAATATTAGACCTAAATAATTGTTATTTGGTGCCAGCGTTGAGCATGAACATTATATCTGGATCTTGTTTAATGCGAGACGGTTATTCATTTAAATCAGAGAATAATGGTTGTTCTATTTATATGAGTAATATCTTTTATGGTCATGCACCCTTGAAGAGTGGTCTATTCTTACTGAATCTCGATAGTAGTAATACACATATTCATAATGTTGAAGCCAAAAGATGCAGAGTTGATAATGAAAGTGCAACTTATTTGTGGCACTGTCGTTTAGGTCATATCGGTATAAAGCGCATGAAGAAACTCCATACTGATGGACTTTTGGAACCACTCGATTATGAATCACTTGGTACTTGCGAACCGTGCCTCATGGGCAAGATGACTAAAACACCGTTCTCCGGTACTATGGAGAGAGCAACAGATTTGTTGGAAATCATACATACCGATGTATGTGGCCCGATGAATATTGAGGCTCGTGGCGGATATCGTTATTTTCTCACCTTCACAGATGATTTAAGCAGATATGGGTATATCTACTTAATGAAACATAAGTCTGAAACATTTGAAAAGTTCAAAGAATTTCAGAGTGAAGTTGAAAATCATCGTAACAAGAAAATAAAGTTTCTACGATCTGATCGTGGAGGAGAATATTTGAGTTACGAGTTTGGTGTACATTTGAAAAACAGTGGAATAGTTTCGCAACTCACGCCACCCGGAACACCACAGCGTAATGGTGTGTCCGAACATCGTAATCGTACTTTACTAGATATGGTGCGATCTATGATGTCTCTTACTGATCTACCGCTATCATTTTGGGGATATGCCTTAGAGACGGCCGCATTCACATTAAATAGGGCACCATCAAAATCCGTTGAAACGACGCCTTATGAACTGTGGTTTGGCAAGAAACCAAAGTTGCCGTTTCTTAAAGTTTGGGGCTGCGATGCTTATGTGAAAAAGCTTCAACCTGATAAGCTCGAACCCAAATCGGAGAAATGTGTCTTCATAGGATACCCAAAGGAGACTATTGGGTACACCTTCTATCACAGATCCGAAGGCAAGACATTCGTTGCTAAGAATGGATCCTTTCTAGAGAAGGAGTTTCTCTCGAAAGAAGTGAGTGGGAGGAAAGTAGAACTTGACGAGGTAACTGTACCTGCTCCCTTACTGGAAAGTAGTTCATCACAGAAAACTGTTTCAGTGACACCTACACCAGTTAGTGAGGAAGCCAATGATAATGATCATGAAACTTCAGATCAAGATACTGCTGAACCTCGTAGATCAACCAGAGTAAGATCCGCACCAGAGTGGTACGGTAATCCTATTCTGGAAGTCATGATACTAGATCATGATGAACCTATGAACTATGAAGAAGCGATGGTGAGCCCAGATTCCGCAAAGTGGCTTGAAGCCATGAAATCTGAGATGGGATCCATGTATGAGAACAAAGTATGGACTTTGGTTGACTTGCCCGATGATCGGCAAGCAATTGAGAATAAATGGATCTTTAAGAAGAAGACTGACGCTGATGGTAATGTTACTGTCTACAAAGCTCGACTTGTCGCAAAAGGTTTTCGGCAAGTTCAAGGGATTGACTACGATGAGACCTTCTCACCCGTAGCGATGCTTAAGTCCGTCCGAATCATGTTAGCAATTGCCGCATTTTATGATTATGAAATTTGGCAGATGGATGTCAAAACTGCATTCCTGAATGGATTTCTGGAAGAAGAGTTGTATATGATGCAACCGGAAGGTTTTGTCGATCCAAAGGGAGCTAACAAAGTGTGCAAGCTCCAGCGATCCATTTATGGACTGGTGCAAGCCTCTCGGAGTTGGAATAAACGTTTTGATAGTGTGATCAAAGCATTTGGTTTTATACAGACTTTCGGAGAAGCCTGTATTTACAAGAAAGTGAGTGGGAGCTCTGTAGCATTTCTAATATTATATGTGGATGACATATTGCTGATTGGAAATGATATAGAATTTCTGGATAGCATAAAGGGATACTTGAATAAAAGTTTTTGAATGAAAGACCTCGGTGAAGCTGCTTACATATTAGGCATTAAGATCTATAGAGATAGATCAAGACGCTTAATTGGACTTTCACAAAGCACATACCTTGACAAGATTTTGAAGAAATTCAAAATGGATCAAGCAAAGAAAGGATTCTTGCCTGTATTACAAGGTGTGAAGTTGAGTAAGACTCAATGCCCGACCACTGCAGAATATAGAGAGAATATGAAAGATGTTCCCTATGCATCAGCCATAGGTTCTATCATGTATGCAATGCTGTGTACCAGACCTGATGTGTGCCTTGCTATAAGTTTAGCAGGGAGGTACCAAAGTAATCCAGGAGTGGATCACTGGACAGCGGTCAAGAACATCCTGAAATACCTGAAAAGGACTAAGGATATGTTTCTCGTATATGGAGGTGACAAAGAGCTCACCGTAAAAGGTTACGTTGATGCAAGCTTTGACACTGATCCGGACGATTCTAAATCGCAAACCGGATACGTGTTTACATTAAACAGTGGAGCTGTCAGTTGGTGCAGTTCTAAACAAAGCGTCGTAGCGGGATCTACATGTGAAGCGGAGTACATAGCTGCTTCGGAAGTAGCAAACGAAGGATTCTGGATGAAGGAGTTCATATCCGATCTAGGTGTCATACCTAATGCATCGGGTCCAATGAAAATCTTTTGTGACAATACTGGTGCAATTGCCTTGGCAAAGGAATCCAGATTTCACAAAAGGACCAAACACATCAAGAGACGCTTCAACTCCATCCGGGATCTGGTCCAGGTGGGAGACATAGAGATTTGCAAGATACATACGAATCTGAATGTTGCAGACCCGTTGACTAAGCCTCTTCCACGAGCAAAACATGATCAGCACCAAAGCTCCATGGGTGTTAGAATCATTACAGTGTAATCTAGATTATTGACTCTAGTGCAAGTGGGAGACTGAAGGAAATATGCCCTATAGGCAATAATAAAGTTATTATTTATTTCCTTATAATCATGATAAATGTTTATTATTCATGCTAGAATTGTATTAACTGGAAACATAATACATGTGTGAATACATAGACAAATAAAGTGTCACTAGTATGCCTCTACTTGACTAGCTCGTTAATCAAAGATGGTTATGTTTCCTGACCATGAACAATGAGTTGTTATTTGAGTAACGAGGTCACATCATTAGTTGAATGATCTGATTGACATAACCCATTTCATTAGCTTAGCACCTGATCGTTTAGTATGTTGCTATTGCTTTCTTCATGACTTATACATGTTCCTATGACTATGAGATTATGCAACTCCCGTTTGCCGGAGGAACACTTTGGGTGCTACCAAATGTCACAACGTAACTGGGTGATTATAAAGGAGCATTACAGGTGTCTCCAAAGGTAGATGTTGGGTTGGCGTATTTCGAGATTAGGATTTGTCACTCCGATTGTCGCAGAGGTATCTCTGGGCCCTCTCGGTAATGCACATCACATAAGCCTTGCAAGCACTGCAACTAATATGTTAGTTGTGAGATGATGTATTACGGAACGAGTAAAGAGACTTGCCAGTAACGAGATTGAACTAGGTATTGGATACCGACGATCGAATCTCGGGCAAGTAACATACCGATGACAAAGGGAACAACGTATATCGTTATGCGGTCTGACCGATAAAGATCTTCGTAGAATATGTAGGAGCCAATATGGGCATCCAGGTCCCGCTATTGGTTATTGACCGGAGACGTGTCTCGGTCATGTCTACATTGTTCTCGAACCCGTAGGGTCCGCACGCTTAAGGTTACGATGACAGTTACATTATGAGTTTATGCATTTTGATGTACCGAAGGTTGTTCGGAGTCCCGGATGTGATCACGGACATGACGAGGAGTCTCGAAATGGTCGAGACATAACGATTGATATATTGGAAGCCTATATTTGGATATCGGAAGTGTTCCGGGTGAAATCGGGATTTTACCGGGTTACCGGGAGGGTTACCGGACCCCCCCCAGGAGCTATATGGGCCATAGTGGGCCTTAGTGGAAAAGAGAAGGGGCTGCCCTAGATGGGCTGCGCGCCTCCCCCTTCCCCTAGTCCTATTAGGACTAGGAGAGGTGGCCGGCCCCCTCCTCCTCTTTCCCCCCCTTTGGGGAATCCTAGTTGGAATAGGATTGGAGGGGAGTCCTACTCCCGGTAGGAGTAGGACTCCTCCTGCACCTCTCTCCCTGGCGGGCGCCTCCTCCCCCCTTGGCTCCTTTATATACTAAGGTAGAGGCACCCCAAAAAGACACAAGTTGATCCACGTGATCTATTCCTTAGCCGTGTGCGGTGCCCCCTGCCACCATATACCTCGATAATACTATAGCGGAGTTTAGGCGAAGCCCTGCTGCCGTAGTTCATCAAGATCGTCACCACGCCGTCGTGCTGACGGAACTCTTCCCCGACACTTTGCTGGATCGGAGTCTGGGGATCGTCATCGAGCTGAACGTGTGCTCGAACTCGGAGGTGCCGTAGTTTCGGTGCTTGATCGGTTGGATCGTGAAGACGTACGACTACTTCCTCTACGTCGTGTCATCGCTTCCGCAGTCGGTCTGCGTTGGGTACGTAGACAACACTCTCCCCTCGTTGCTATGCATCACATGATCTTGCGTGTGCGTAGGAAATTTTTTGAAATTACTACGAAACCCAACAAGTTGCATATATGAAATAGAGTCTAACATATCCAGGGCAAATACTAGAACAAGGAACTGTAGCACCTCTAATAGAAAGGGGACGAACACGTACGGGGCAGCAGCAGCAGAAGCACTGGACTTGGGGTCGGTGTCCTCGCCAGCCATGTCGTCAAGGAGGTCGTGGACGTCGGGGAAGAAGTCGTCGTCGGGGAAGTAGTTGTCGGAGTCCGGGCGTCCGTGATGAAGAAGTCAGTAGTCGCGCAGAGCGCTCCCCAAAAACCTTATCACCCTTCTCCCGTACAGGACTCAAAGAGGTGCGGTTTCGGAGGCCTACTATCCCGACTCGCGGTGCACGCCGCAAGCCGGGATGAGGAAGACAGAAGCAGTGCAGAGATTGGAACCGGTGGCGAGAGGAGGAAGAGATTCTGGTGCGTCTCTCTGAGAGGAGCGACCTCCCTTTTATAGGCGCAAGAGAAGAAGGGAAAGAGGCTGCGCAGGAGCTGAAGAGAACGAGGGAGACGAAACAATCAGGCATTCAATCTCCACTACAGCAAAACGTTTCAGCTTTCGCGTGCCCTTTCGTATATCCGTAGTGCGTGGCAAAAATTTACATCTGCTCGGCACATTCCCGCGGCGCGGCGGGCGGCGGAGGAGGAGCGCGCGTGGATGTCCCTCTTGTTCTCATGCTCATACAAGTGGGGAAGGAGCCTCCCTTATAAAGAGGTCCAACTCCCTCTAAACTAGCAAGGTGGGACTAAACTTTAGTTCCACCTCTTGGCCTACACGAATGGGCTGTGTGGGCCTCTATGATTTATTAGGAATTTCTGAAACTGCTATTGGGCAACGCCCAAATAGACAAAAATTCGAGCAATACTTATTTGTTTCTGTGATACTTCGGGACTTTTTAATAAGATGGCTGCATGTATCGTCATGATGCAGAGGCCTGGGGCACACCTCCATTTCCAAAAAAAGTAGTTTTATTTTGTGCTTATATCGAAATAAATAAAAAGTTCGATCAAGCACGCGAGATATTTGGGTTGTTTACACAAAATAAATCCCTAAAAAGTGAAGTTTACCTTGTAAACTATTCCAAATCCGCCCGTACCAACTATTTGCTTTTCTGAGAAATTTCCGGTTATGCTCTGTAGAGCTGATAACTTCAGATCTGTTGGTTTGATGCTTCCGGCAAATATACGCTCCAATACGTCGCGTTCCATGATTGCCTCGTCCATCCTAAGTAGAGTACAGAGTGTGCTTAATTCGACATAGTACTTACGTAGTAAATGTAATGCAGTTGATCATGAACCATGAGAGACTAAGCATATGGATCCAAACAAGGAGTTGCGTACCTATGGGATGAGCCCTGTAGGAGGTCAACGGAGCACAAACTGGAACTGTGTTTATGGAGATGTCCAATGACTTGATCATCAAACAACCCTGCATATATTAATATTAATATTAATGAAGGATGCTGAGATGTGGGGAAAAAATGATGAGCAAATTAGTCCACTCTGAACCTTGAACTCATAGTGGCTAGCGAAATCAAACCCCTGGAATTTCTCCCAAAGAAAAAAAAAACCATTGACCTGTTTGTTGTACTCTCACTGATGATAAATCCATCTCTTCCCCATGGTCTCTCTCTCTCTCTCACAACAACTCCCGAAATCCATACGGCCTTGTTTGGTTTGGAAGGGTTTGAAGAGGTTTGAAAGGGATTGGAGGGGATTAAATCCCTTGCAAGTCAAAATCCTTCTCAAACCTTCCCAATCCCCTTCAATCCCTGTGGCAAGGGGATTAACCGAACATGGCCTACAGGTTGACTTGGGTGGTGTTGTTGCTACTTATTTCTACAGGCTAAATTCGCCGCTTGCAGTTTAGATCTCAACTTAGTTGGGCAAATTAAAACCAACAAAGTTTTGCATGCAGACAAGTGGATCTTGGAGTAGTACAACAGGTCAGGAGCTAGGAAAACAAAAGCCAAAACGAGTCGGGATCATCGAGTTGCACATACCTGGTAGTCGATCGGGAGGTGGACCGGGCTGCAGGCTGAAGAAGATGTCGTCTGTATTCTGAAATGAGAAGGTGTCCTGTTGTATATACACCAGGGTCAGGGCCAGGGCTGCTAGGAAGATATGGACTGTATACCTGCCCTCTGAGTTTCCCTTGTTTCTTTATTATTATGACCTTTGGAAGACCTAACAGTCTGGTGAAACTAATTTTTGAGACCTTTTACAGTGCAATTTGGGCTGTTCATTTCTGTACTACCTCAGGTTTTTGGCACTAATTAGGGGCATATTGGGTACTTCAGTGTTTATCAATCACGTAGGCAGATTCCTTTCCCACCATTTGCTCAAAAAATAAAAAGATTCCCTTTCCTCCCATAATCTGTTTGCCTAGTCCTTTGTAGTCCATGGCGTGAGTTCTTTTCAGCCACATGCGATGCGACGACCGAGGACGAAGACGACGAAGCGAAGCTGACGGTCTTGGTTTGTGCTCCATGGCCATGCTGGCTTCTACCGCACGTACACAAGGAGGTAGACTCGCCGCCGCCGGCCGGAAATTTTGTGTCGGGATTGCTCCAGGGTTTGGGGCCAATGGCAACGACGACCTGCACAACTTGGGCGCCATTATCAATGGCGCCGATAATCAGGGGCGGAGCTAGAATTGGGCCAAGGCCCGGGCCCCAGGCCTGCTACAGTGCGCAACAGTGTCGCTACAGTACATGAGATGCTATAGTCAAGCCTGTGATTATTCTTCACGCCCCAGGCCCAGGCTCCCCCGGCCTGGGTCTTGGATCCGCCACTGCCGATAATAGTCACTACTACTCCATCCGTTCGGAATTACTTGTCGCAGAAATGGATGTATTTAAACGTATTTTAGTTTTATATACATCCATTTCTGAGACATATAATTCCGAACGGATGGAGTACATCCTAGACATCAATAGGCATTAAAAAATGCCTTGGAAAGCTTCCTAAATGATTCCAACTTGCCTGCTCCATATCAATTCCATCCTCCTCCTGATTAAGAAAAACGTAACTGACCTTTTCAGGCGCGCGTTTCCATCCGAAATGCCTCCAAAATAGCCTTATGTGAATGTGCCTTGCTAACTACCGGCCTTTGAACGCCTCTAATCAAGCCAATCCAAGCTATCGGTTTTTTTAAACGCCTCGGCTTTTTTGTCTTATATAAAATAAAATGCTAAGACCAACTTGTAAACCGAACCATTTCAATATAGCTGTCATGAAGTTGTCGTTTTATGGCGCTAGTTGCTGATTAATTATATATATCTGAATCTGATGACAGCTTAACCAAGCGTGTTGGCTACGCTATGTTAAACTACCACACTACCTACCGATAAGTATTGTGCACGCGCATGTGACACTGTCGGTGCATACTTAATTCAAGTTTTTTTTCTTTGATGCAAGACTCCCCAAGTCTTGTTAAACTCCTAAAGTTGGTTGAATTATTCGGGCCTGCCTACCTGTTGTTAAAACTAACCCATGATGGCGCGGTGCCGCGCCCGTCGATTTTTATAATTAAATGATAGGTATTGCTGCAAGTGCATATACTGACTCGCATGTTTTGAGTAATCAAAGTTGCAAATCTTAATCAGTCTGAATCAAAGGATGATAATTGTCATCAAATAATAGTGAATTATAATCAGCCTGCAATACAAGGAGAGTCGTACTCTAACTGACACTCTAGCTGGGGTTCATATTTTCAAGATTAGGAGATTGATGTTCAACACGACCACCATGGCAAGACAAGGTTAAAGTAGACTCTCCCACAAAATAAAGCATGCTTAAGATGAAAAAACATTACCCATCTGCTGCGATACTCAATCTAAAAATATATATCCTTATCAGAATACAAAACCGATGTCAAACAAGTAACTATTGATACGATGAAGAACCATATGGCATGACTTATAGAATCTTATCGTTTGCTAGGCATAAATCATGAAAGTCATATATTGTAAATATGTAAGCAATAATTTACTTGAGCTTCTTGTTCCGGATCAACATGCAACATAAGAACTCGTGTGTGGGAATAGATATGAACACAACCTGACACATATGACTGACTTCAGAATTGCTAACAATTTTGTTCAGCTACTTTCCACGTGAATGATGTGATATGATTTTACACGCATATACGACTGCTCACAACTTGTAAGGAATATGAGCACAGTCTTTGTTACAGAAGCATATGTGATCAGGGCTAGTGACACTGAAAAAATTCACAAGTACAATATAAATTACAAACTCGTCATCGAGACAATGACTTCAACAAAATATAATCTTTCAAGATTTATCCAAACGAAACTGCAATGAAGTGAGACCCATATGCAGATTTTGACAACAAACAAATTGGTTTCTGAGGCCCAAAATTCTTTTAGTCGAAATCGGTAAGCTGCTTTCAAGTCTACATGCGAAAATAAAATTAACTATTAGAGCATGTAATGGTAAAATATGTAACAGAAACCTGTCCATATGCGCACAATATCAGTTGACACACCTCAGTTATATAGAAGGACCAATGTTCTAGTGGTGCACGCCATTTCCTATGAGCTGTGTAGCTGGTACAAATGTCAAATTACTGGTACACTGTGCGCTAATTAAGTTATATAAGGTCCATAGACAGGGTCAAGTAAAGTATGGGTTGAAATAACATGCACTGACAATCCAACAACCAATTACCTTTAACAGACCCATCTTGTTCAAATGCTCAACAATTTTTGGACAAAGAACAGAACTTTTTGAAATTTTGGCATAGCATGAGCTTTCCAAGTGCTTTTGAAGATGTACGTGTTTGGATCTGGAATTCTGGATAGCCCATGATGGTGTGTGTCCAGTTTATTCAAAGGGAACTTAGCAGCCTGAAAAAATATTCTTTGTTAGAATAAAACGCTAATGCAAGATCATAGACGACACACCGAGGCACGATATTTGTTAACGAGGTTCACCGATATGGCTACATCCCGGGGCATGACTACGGGCGCTCCTCCCCAAGATACCGCAACACCGGCCGCCCGGGCGCCGGCACAAGCCGCCGGCTCCCCCGCGTACCTGTTGCTATCAAGTCGTCATGGGTTATAACGTGTGGTGCCCCTCCGTATATAAGAGGCCTAGGATACAAGTGTCCGACTCCTACACAACTCGTACCTAACCACACCAATTACAACTCCAAGTCCACGTAACCCCTTGCGTACATAATATTCGACACAAATATAACAAACTCCACCTTGGCGAATATTCTCCACCACCTAGAAGTTGTCCATGCTCGAACCTCCATGTACTCCGGACTTGGGTTGTCTTCTTTGTAGCTTACTGAGAGCTACCCGACGGGCCAGACCCGCCGCCACCGTGACCCATGGCTCCACCTGCAATAGTGCTCCCTTGCAACTTGTAAAGATGCGAAGCCGTCCTCTCTCCTATCATCACAGTCACCCCATCTTCCATGATTTCCATGGTCTTCGTATCCCGATCACAACGGAATTCCATACCACCATCATGAAGAACACCAAGCGAAATTAGATTCCTCCTTAGCCCTGGCACATGCCTGACTCCCCGAAGCATCCGCTCAACTCCGTCAACCATATTGATTTTGATGTCACCTACTCCAGCAACACGATAACCTGTGTCATCGCCCACATAGGCTAAACCAAACTCACCAGACTTGTACGAAGAGAACCACTCCCTGTTGGGCATCGCATGAAAAGAGCAAGCTGAATCCAACATCCACGCTTCAGCTTTTGTTGACCGCCTGTTTGATACTACGAGAACATCACTACTGTTGTCTGAGTCATCACCATGAGTAGCCGCATTAGCACTTGCCCCACCCTTCAGTTCTGGGCATTCCCTCTTTATATGTCCCCAATCCTTGCACCTGTAGCACTGCACCTTTTTCTTCTTTTTCTTCTCCGCCTCTTGTCCCTTCCTGAGCTGATAACCTTTAACTGCCAACCCCAAACCTTGAGTACTTTCCCTTTCTGCAGCATTCTTCTGCTTCATCAACTCATGTCCGAGTAACGCTGCAGTAACTTCCTCATTATTGATGGTTGTCTTTCCATGTGTCAATGTAATGACCAAATGCTCATAGGACGGTGGCAATGAAACAAGAAGAAGTAGTGCCTTATCCTCATCATCAATCTTCACATCCAGACGCGCTAGATCCGTGGCCAATTGATTAAAGGCATTCACATGCTCCACAAGATCCGACCCCTCCTGCATCTTCAGCCCATAGAAGTTTTGCTTCAAATACAGCTTATTGGTCGCCGACTTGGACATATAACGATTTGCCAACTTGTCTCAAATTCCCTTAGGAGTATCTTCGTCCATGACATGATACATGACCTGATCCGCAAGACAAAGCCGTATGGTAGCGGCCGCCTGGACTTGCATATCCTCCCACGCATCGTTGTCAACCTTGGCCGGCTTCGTCTCCTGCAAACCCTTCAAGATTCCCTGCTGCGCCAGAATATCCTTGACTCTTGTCTGCCATAGACCGAAGTTACCCGTGCCATCGAATTTCTGCACATCAAACTTGGTGAATCCCGGCGCCATGCCGAGCCGCGATCTAACCGACCTGTTGCCGCCGGTCTGACCACCCTTGTTTTCCTCTGCGACTTCCTCGCGAAAAAGATCACTGATCCCGTATTCCTCGTCTGAAGCCACGCCGCAGTATGCGATCTACCAAGAAATCTGACTTGCACAGCCTTCTTGTCCGCCCTTCAGAAAATCACCTTGAAACCTGTCGCCGTAACGCAGATCAACTTGCTCTCTGCCAAACTCGACCGCTCCACTTTTTCCTGAACCTGCAGACAAATTTTCTGTGAGTTCGCTGCCTCGAGTCGCCAGCCTTTTATTACCGCTGATCACCTGGGCGCTATCTTTTCTTCTCGTACACGGAAACCCAAGTCCAGGCCTGTCACAATTTTGGTAGGACCTCGTCAAACAACTCTCACACGGACCCAGTTTGCATGCACACGTCACCTTCCTTTTTTTATATTATTCCAATATAACCAGCGGTAGGCTTGTCCCCTGGACCAAACATCCACACGCACGTACACCTTGTATCGGCTGGCCGCGTGCTCGTTAATCCCCTGGACTCCTGCGCCAGTATGATTTCGTTCCTTGTGCTGCACCTTATCCGAGTAGACCTGCTGATCCTTTGCCCTTTGCCTGTACGTCTGCTATTTCCGAGACCGACTACCACATGCGTTCGTGGCTCCGTGCACCGTCTCGCGTACGCATCGCCGCAACCAAAAAGCTTGACCTTCTCGATTCCGTTTGCCTCTGAAAAGATTGCCGCCGTATCCGACGACAGCTCCCGTCTCTCATCTTGGTTCTTCGCCAGCAATATGTAACTTGCCCTGTCGCGCGCACACCGTACGCCAACCCTGCTAAAACAGACGCCACCTCGCGCATCATCCGTGCACGAGCCGTGTCGTACCTTGGCCACCCGCGTCGGCGACACAATCCGTCCGCAGTGCCGCGCCGTCGCCCTTGTACAACACCGAGCGCATCGTCTCGATGCTGTCGCACTCCGATCTATCCGGTCGTCCCCCACGTCTGGTCGCCGGTCTGATCGCGAGCCGAATCCGTCGCCTCCGCAACGTCTTCAACAGCCACTACGCCGGTCCGATCGCCACGTCTAGCCGATCCTTACCGACCACAGCCCATCGAACGGTCCAGGCCTCCTGCCCGAAGTGTCCGGCACCACCGACCGCATCCGCGATCGCCGCCATGCTCAACCTTGCACCAATCGGACGTTCCCTGGCACCCGTCGAGCATGATCCTCGTACCTCTGGATGATCTTCCGCATAGCCTTCTCGCAACCTTGCTCATGATACCACTTGTTAGAATAAAACGCTAATGCAAGATCATAGACGACACACCGAGGCACGATATTTGTTAACGAGGTTCACCGATATGGCTACATCCCCGGGGCATGACTACGGGCGCTCCTCCCCAAGATACCGCAACACCGGCCGCCCGGGCGCCGGCACAAGCCGCCGGCTCCCCTGCGTACCTGTTGCTATCAAGTCGTCATGGGTTACAACGTGTGGTGCCCCTCCGTATATAAGAGGCCTAGGATACAAGTGTCCGACTCCTACACAACTCGTACCTAACCACACCAATTACAACTCCAAGTCCACGTAACCCCTTGCGTACATAATATTCGACACAAATATAACATTCTTAAGAAAAACCATGAACGGTGAATTTGTATGGACAAGTCAGCAAGTAATCAAGGAGAACTACACACTAAGTTGTAAGCCAGCCACTGTTGTCATACATCCGTTGTAGAGAAACATTTGGTGCTTCCAAATTAAAACTCAGCCAAGATGAAGACGAGCCATATTCATAAGTTATCTTTCTGAAAACAGATGCATATTTTGGGAATGTTCCAGAAATAGATGACGGTGAGTTTACATAATGTAGAAGAGATGCAATTTTGTGGACAACATTCACCCAGAAAAAGAATTCAGTCAAATAGTTTAGATCATCTATAAACTAAGAGCTCTCACAAAAAAAATTGTTACTGGACCTTCACGTACGAATAATCCATCAAATATACAGTATAAAGTAACAACTTGTTTGGAGATGATAAAAATATATACTCCCCCTCATACACATGTTTGGTCCTCCTCGTTCAGTTGGGGGATCAACGCAAGCACTTAACACTGACGTAGAAAGTTACCAGAAAACTTCAATAGGAGATTAGAGATGCATCGAACAGACGAGGTGGTACCTGAAACATAATATAACTCAGCCCACAGATCATCAAGGTTTTACACAGTGCTTCTTCTTGCAATCCGACAGAATCGAACAACTATATCCAGCGTAAGCAAGCTCTGATGGATCGAGCTGGTTTAGGGCTCGAAGCATCAATCATGGCTGTCAGAGGAGATTTTGGGGGAGTAAGGAGAGGAATGGGAAGGAGTAGCAGGGCGCATTATATCGAGGCCGTACTACAAGGGTCAAGCATGAATCGAAATTGAAACTGACCTGTAATTATGGGAGGATGGCAAGTGGCTTGTATTGATACCATTTTTAATAGCATGTATGGACAGCGATTTACTTCCCGAATCAATGGCGAACGGACTTGAATCCACACCGGACGATTCAATGTCTATGCCAACGTGTCGTGCCGTCGTCTGGCGAGGATATCCGGTCAGTCATGTCGGTCCTACCCGGTCTAGGATCGCCATCGCCACCACCCTCGACGTTCCGTCGACTTGAACGCACTGTAGGCCTCCCGGCAAGGCGAACGCCTCGCGTCCGGCGTCGCCAGATGTCTGCTTCTGTGCGGCAGCACGGACAATAGTTTTTTTTGAGAAGAGTGCAGACGATAGCTAGGAGGCACGGGGCTAGGACCTGACGGTAGTTTCTTTGTCCCGTGTAAACTTTCTTGAGAGAATGAAATAAATTCCATCAAGCCCAGTTACACAGAAGTTGTCCGATTTTGTTACCGGAGCATCGTCCATGTACATAAAACTATTGGTGGAGACCATAAGCAACCCAGGCGAGAATGAGGGGAGATCCAACGGCCAAGAAACGCCCCCAACATGAGATCCGACGGCTGAAATGCTAATGGCCTGAGAGAGCTCCTAGAGTGCTTAGTTATAATGTCTCTAAATAAATACTCTGAGAAAAATGATGATAAATCATATGTGAGCGATGCAACCTAGTGGTTTCCTTTTCTTTCGCCTAGAAATGCGACTTTGTTCCCTCGATCTGCCGCCTCCCAGGCCGGTGGTTCCGCCCCTCTTCGCCCACCGCTTTGGCCACCCGGGGGGGGGGGGGGGGGGGGGGCACACCGGTCATGTGCTTCCGGTGTGTAGATAGTAGGGTTGTGGTTCCTGAAGTTGCCGTCATGGTGGGGGTAACGGTGTTGGTGTTTCTCCCTCATCCCAGCGAGGCCTTTGGCCAAGCCTGCGAACTGCCAACTATAGGTACTCTCGGATCCTTTGATCAAGCGAGCTTTGGTGCTCCGAGCAAAGTGCTGGATTGGCCGGCGCATGTTTGTGGTCTCTAGATATTTGCAGGTTCTTCTCCTCAACGGTGGTGGCGACGTCTCTTCCAGTGTGCTGGTCCAACTGGACTGAAGATTGTAGACTTCCCGTTCGCATGATGCGTCATTTTATTCAAGGCCAGGCCGTCTTCATGGAATCGGCGGCAGTGGCAACGGCGCGCCTGCGTCTAGCACTGATAGATGAGGTCGTTGGGTGCCCTCTGGACCCGTTTGTAATTTCTGGTTTCTTCGGGATGATATGTACTGCTGTTGATCTTGTTATTAGATCTAGGGGCCTTTTCGCAAAAAATCATATGTCCTTATCTGAATGTATTCGATGCGTACTTTGTCCCTTGGTGCTTGGATGGGAAGGATACACCCGCAGCTCAAACATTGATCTATTGCTTTCTTTAACTCATGAAGAAGAGTGTTTTTTTTTAACAGTGATGTTTATAATCATAAAATATATTATATAGCTAAACCAAACCGATTAGTTGATGACCAATTTGAACTGCTGACACTATACATGAAAAAGTGAGAGAGATAATTGCTGAGGGAAAGCTGAGAAATTTGATTCCCTGCCAGAACATTGGCAACACGATATATTGGATTCTGTTGCAGTTTCATTGCCAGCGTGGTAGATAAGAAACGGATTCGGCGCCAAACCGGTGCTGTGGGCGCGCACGTGTCGCCCGACCTGGGCCGACCCAGTGAGTTGCCCTGGTTCGATCGTTGTTTTGTGTTGTTTATCATCTTGGAGATTTTTATTTGGCTTTTTTTAACCCAGTACAGACGCAAGCGCTCATATACACGCGCATACACTCATCTTTATGAATACATAAACGCACACCCTACCCCTATGAGCACCTCCGAAAAACTGAGCCGGCATATCATACTGAAATTTGCGAAGTCATTGTAGACACCTCTTCGTCGACGGGAACGTCTCCTCACACTGAACGCGCATCGCCGAAAATCCTGAAATAAATCCAGAAATAAATGCAAGCACCAGCACTTGAACCCTGGTGTGATGGGGATACCACAGTCCCTCCTATTTGACTTGTGTATCTGTGCTTGGGGTCAAGATTGCGGCGCTCTGAAATTCTTTTTCTTGTGCATTGCCCGTGTTGCTCCGTTTGTTCAGCCTAGCTTTCTTTGATATGCTTTGTAAGAGGGTTTTCTCCACACCTCGTATCACTCAGTCTGTTTTGAGAGGGAATAATATTTAACTTTTAAAGTTGTTCATGTTATGCGTCTCCATGATGGAAACTATATAAGCTATGATCGACATAGCTTCTCAACGTATCCTTTTGTTTTGAATGCATATTGTTCACGTGGACCAAATCATCAAGTCAGCATTGTACATTTTTTGGTGAAACAATTAGTCATGAAATTAGGTTGAATCTTACCTGTTAAGAGGAAACTCGCATTGTGTATACACAAATTAAATTTTAATACAACAATACGGTCCTGGTTCTCATTCCCAAGGTAAAAAAATCCTTTGCTTCCAATTTTAGGCCTATCAGTCTATTGAATGTTCTATACAAGATAGCCTCAGAAGTGATAGGTAACCTCCTAAAGATTTGTATTACCAGAGACTATATCTGAGGAGTCGTCTGCCTTTGTGACTGGGAGGAATATCTTATAACACTTTAAATTTTATGAAAAGGAATAAAGCACAGAAACACAGGTATGGGGCACTTAAGCTTGATATGATGAAAGCTTATGACCAGCTGGAGTGAAATTATCTGGAGGCTATCATGCTCAAACTGTGTTTCCAGGAGAGTTGGGTCAGAATTATTATGGGCATTGTCAAATCTGTGTCCTTCTCGGTTCTGTTTAATTGTCAGAGGCTTGAGGAATTCAAACCATCACAAGGTATCCGACAGGGTGATCCTTTTAAAATCTAGAGTTCAGTCGTCCCTGGGTGGCATTTAGGTGACTGCATCGGCCCACCAGTGAACCATTTGTTTTTTGTGGATGACAACCTGCTATTTTTTCAAGCAAATAGAGAGGGTGTGGAAGAAGTTACTAATTTGTTGGAAATCTATGCAAGGGCTTCAGGTCAAAGTATAATAAAGATAAATCATCTATATTTTTCAGCAAGGGGTGCCCTGTGGTGGTAAGGGGAGAAATCAAGAATATTTTGGGGGTGTCAAATGAACAGTTGAATGAGAGGTATCTTTAGAATGCCATATGATGTGAGAGGCTCTGCAATAAAATACAAGGATGGATGGCAAAGGTATTATTTTTTGCAGGCAAAGAGGTATTGGTTAAGTCTATAGTGTAAGCAGTGCCAATATTCTCTATGCCTTGTTTCAAATTGTAAAGGGGTTTGTGTGAGAATTTGACATCCATGATCAAAGCATTCAGGTGGGGAAGTAAAAGTGGACATCGGAAGCCGTATTGGGTATCATGGAGGTTTGGGTTTCAATTTTCAACTTGGCCCTCTTAGCTAAGCAAGCTTGGTGTATACTTGATAGCCCATAATCTTTAAGTGCCAGGATTTTGAAGGCCATATATTTCTCTAACTTGGAGTTTTTGGATGCTGAGATTGGTACACGCCCTTCTCAAATCTACAGATCTTTGTTGGATGGGCGGGACATTATGAAGCAACGCCTCATCAAAAGGATAGGGAATGGATCTACTACTGAAATATGGAACATGAACTGGTTTCCAAGGCTGGAAAATATGCGCCCGATTGTCTCGTTAGTAGAAATCCGGAAAATATGCGCCCGATTGTCTCGTTAGTAGAACCTTCTTTCCCATGATGCAGCGGCAATGATGACAATCACAATTTGTATTCGCAACATAGAAGACTCTAGGTCTTGGAACTTCTAAAAATTGGGGTGATTCTCTGTCCGGTCGGCAAATAGAATGGTCATCGACATAAAGCGAAGGGTAGAAAATTGGCTGGAGGAACGTCCTGGTTCGTCCTATTCAACGACAGATAAAAAGTGGTGGGACACCACTTGGAATGTCATGGTCCCAGCTAATGAAAATGTTTTTATGGATACTAGCTCGCCATTCTCTCCCAGAGGATGTGCGGAAAAAAAGAAACATGACAACTGCGGATTCTTGTAGTCTTTGCGGTCTGCAAGACTCATGGATGCATAGCTTGATCGAGTGCACGATAGGACGTTGCATGTGGGTACTAGTCGACCCCCCTATTGATGGAACACTTGATCGCCACTACTGAGCCCTTGGCGAGGAACTGGTTGTTCTCGACGAGGAAGTCCTATCTTATGAAGAGCTCACACAACTCACAATTACGATGTGGGCAATATGGGCAGTAAGAAGAAAACTCTTTCACGAGGGGATCCACCAAACACCGTTGTCTAATCATCTCTTTGTGACCCGGTTTATCGCTGAAATGGACCAACTAAATGATACTCCCTCCGTCTCATAATGTAAGACGTTTCTAGTGTCAAAAAACGTCTTATATTATGGGACGGAGGGAGTAACAGCAAGCAGTCCGCAACATCTAGAGTTCAGAGGAGAAATAGCTGGATGCCGCAACCCCCCGGGGTTTGTGAAGATCAATGTCGATGCAGGTGTTAGTGTTGATCACAATAGAGGAACTGCAGCAGCTATTTGCAGGGATAGGGACGGTATATACCTGGGATCTTCGGTTTTGGTGATTCATGGATTGCTAGAACCAGCGGCATTTGAAGCATTGGCCCGTCGAGAAGCAATTTCATTGTCAGAGGATCTATGCTTACATCATCTTCATATAGCTTCAAATTGCCAAGAAGTGATCAAAGGTGCCCGAGAGCGTGATGGCGGATCATTTGAAGGGATCATGAGGGATATACAACAGAGAAAACTTTCTTTTATTTCATGTAATTCCGTGTATGAGTTTTGAGCTACTCGGAGAGGAAACTAGCTTGACGATGGCACATATTTGTAATATTTGATAAAAGCAAACGAAGTGGTATGCTTCTTCAGGAACTGAGAGATGCAAATTGCTAGCTCCTCAACTCCTCGTTTTTTGCACTTCGGCTAATCAAGCTGCGCATGTGTTAGCTAATTATATTTTTAATAAGGCTTCTACTTCCTGTGTACCTAGCCGGGGAACCTACAAGTATGTATCTTTCCCTAATAATGAAGCGGCTACTGCTTGTGGTCGTCCATCGCCGCACATTTTACTAAAACGTCCATCTGTTTTTTATAATTAAACCTGCAATCCTTCTTTAAGTTGTATTAGGGGAAAATGATTCTGTTTTATAAATTAACCCCTGGATTTCTAACCGGATCACAACCTGACCTGCCCCACCAGTACTACGTTGAACTTCCCTGTGAACTAGGTTGAACTTCCACCAACATTGCCCAAATGGGACTTTCGATATACCGTTGGAAAGCTATGGACACCAGTATCATGATCCAACTTCAATTTTTGGCAAAATGTAAGCAGTTTAAGAGTAGTTTTGAAAACCGTTTTTTCTTCACACAAAAAACGTGAATCATATTTTCGATCGCATTTCAAACCGTTTATTGGAATGAGGCATATAATATGGCGTTGGAAAGCTGCTGCAAAACCGCTACCCACATTTTGAAAATTTTCTCTAATTCTCAATGGTTAAAGAGTAATTTGAAAAAACGTAAAATTTCGCAAACCGAACAGCCAAGTTCGTATTTTTGACGTCATTTTTAAACGGCTAATCCAATTGAGGCATATGGTAAGGCATTTGAAAGCTTATGAAAATGCACAAATTTTGTATGTTGAAAGTTTTTCCTAATTTTGAACGGTTTAAGAGTAATTTAGAAAACGGTACAATTCCTACGGAGTTCGTATTTTCGAGCTAATTTTTTAACCGTGAGTTTCGAATGCAGCAAATGATACGGTGTTGGAAAGCTTAAACAAATGCGAAACTTTTTGGTATGTATTGTTTCACCCAACTCTTTACGGTTTTAAGTCAGTTTAGAAAATGGTGAAAAACGTATTTTCGCCATATTTTGTACAAACTTTATCGGAATGACGCAAATAATATACCATTGAAAAGCAACAGAAAATGTGAAACTTTTTCATATTGACAATTTTCTCTGATTCGCAACCGTTTTCAAATAATTTCAAAAACAGCGAGATCATTCGTTCTGCCTATATCGCGAAACAGATTCGTCAGAAATGCATCGCGTGAAGTACCTGAAATTCTCGGTATGAATCCTTGAACTTCACTCTGTTTTTCACGTGCTTTTTTTGCCGGTACCTCTCCATCCACGCACCAGAACACTCACCGGAATTGAGCAAGTGATATACCGATGGAAAGCTTTTGTAAACCCGCAACTTTCCCGTGTTGATCATTTTTTCATACTCGCAACGGTTTTAAAAGTTTTTCATCTGAAATTCATTCAGTGTAGTAGTTGAACTTCCAGCTGTTTTCACGTTGAACTTCCGTGCCGTATTTTCATTTGTAATTTTCTCATACATTCGTCAATGTCACACAAATGATATTTCTTTTGTACAAACCTCTCTCACAATATTTTTTTTACTTTCTTCGACCAAGGACTTGAACTTACACAAATGATTTCCTACTATTTTGAAGTAAATTAAAAAATGACGAAATCATTATTTCTGCCTTCATAGCGAATGGAAATACACTGCGTGAAGTAGTTGAACTTCTCATGCATGTCTGTTCGAACTTCACACTGTTTTTAACGTGTTGTTTTTTGCACCGCGTGAAGTAGATGAACTTTTAGGACATGTTTGTTCGAACTTCACTCTGTTTTTTACATGCTGATTTTTTACATGGTGTTTTTTGCACTATGTGAAGTGGTTGAACTTCTGGGGCATCTCTGTTTGAACTTCACCTTGTTTCACTTTTTTGTATTTTTTCTGATATGAAATACACACCATGTAGTACGTGAACTTCCGGTTGTTATCACTTTGAACTTCTCTCTGGTTTTAGAGAACTATTTTAAAATACAAAAAATAGCATAGTTTTTATGTATTTTGGACATCTAAATACACGATGAACCTCTCTCAGAAGAATTTTTCAACTTTTCCTCGCCGAGCACTTGAACTTCTAGGAACCATTTTTTTCGGGTACGAATTGTTTTTAAAAGAGCAAAAAATGGTGTTGTGTTTTTTATTTTTTGAACAGGTAAATCCTATGTTTTAATAAACTCCAAATTTCTCTGTTATTTAAATTTGAACTTCACCTTTTTTATATTTTGATAAAGAATTGTATTCAATTTTTATACGGAAAGAATCGAACATGGAAATACAAGGTGAACCTCTCTCGCAAAAAAAATTTGAACTTCCTCGGAAAGAGCACTTGAACTTCTTTCAACAAATCTTTTAAACTTTTATTTTTCTATACTTTTATTCTCACCTGAAATGCATTCCTTGCAGTACTTGAACTTCTCGTTGTTTTCACTATGAACTTCTTCCCACAGGTAAGAATTCTTTCAATACATCAAAACAGGTTTTAAATGGTATACATGAAAATTTTAAACCGTTCATCGAAATGTGGCACATAATATACCAGGTGGAAAGCTTATGAATCGCGGCAAGTTTTTCATGTAGACATGTATTAAAAATTCGTTGACGTTTTGGAGCAGTTTTTAAAACAATATGTAAATGAACGACGGACATCTCGTAAATATAATTTTTGAACCATGTAGGGTGGAGCACGTGAACTTCTTGCAACAAACCTTTTAAGATTTTAGTTTTCTATTCTTATATTCTTACCTGAAACACATTCTGTGTAGTAGTTAAACTTCCCGTTGTTTTCACCTTGAACTTCTGTCACGTATTTTTGTTCAACCTCTCTCACAAGAATTTTCAAACTTTCTCGGGCCGAGCACTTGAACTTCTAGCAAGAACTTTTTTGCATTTTGCTTTTTTCTTATTTTTTAATACGAAATGCACACTGTGCAGTACGTGAGCTTCTGGCTATCATCACTTTAAACTTCTCCCAGTTTCACTTTAGTAATGAAAAAATCTGAGTTTTTTATAGACACCGAACCACTCTAACTTTTTTATTTGAACTTCTTTGTGTGTGTTTTTTAGAATTATGAAAATTGAAGTTCTTGATTTTATTTATTTTAGTACCAAGAAAACGTGAGTTTTTTTATAAATAGCGAACTTCTCTATTTTTTAAATTGGACTTCTTGGTTTTATTCTTAGAAAATATATAAATTTTAAGTAAGAATCAAACATCTTTTTTTAAAATTGAACTTCATACTTTTATTTTTCCTACATACAGAAAGAATTTGGGTTTTCTTTAAACTCTCCAATTTATTAAATTTTAACTTCTAGAGTTTGTATTTTCTAGGTGAAGCTTTGTTTTCTTCGTGGTATATAAACATCTCACTACTCTGTTATTCTAATTTGAATTTCTTGGTTTATTTTTTAGTAACTGAATGAATCCGAGTTTTGTAATAAACATCGAACCGTTCCGTTTTGGAAATTTGAACTTCTAGTTTTTTTATAAAAACAGGAAAAACTCATTTTTGGAGCTAGTTAGTTATTTTAATTTGATCTTCTTGGATTCATTCGTTGTTATAACAAAAAAATTATTTTCTTTTGTCCGTTGTTTTTATTTGAACTTCCAGTTTTCTTAGAAACTGGAATAATCAGATTATTTAAGAACGTTGAACAACCCTGTTATTTTAATTTAAACTTCTTGAATTTTTTAGAAACACGGAAAACAAATTATTTTAGCATTCGATCCTTTGTTTCATCACTAGCAGAATATTCCCTCTCTTACATATTAACACAAGCACCTTTGTCTTCTACAAATGACATCCATGCACGAGGCACTCGAATCACAATATTAATAAATAATTTGGCTACAAATCAAGCGAAAAAATATGATCGATTCACGAGGCACTCGAACCCCCTGGAAACTTGTGATATATGATCGCATCTCTCAAAAGCCATCGACCGCTTCAGAACAATTCCTGGAATCCAATCACACCCTGCATAAAACTTGCTCTACGGTCCCAATAATAATATTTCCGGGATCCTTCTTCAATCGCCATCAACATTGTTGTCCCTGCCGGTCAGCTATCAACTTACGGTTCCGAACATACTAGCTTTGGCAAAATGCTTACGAGCTGCTAAAGAAACTAAAGATCGTTGGCGAACAACATCGGGCAGTACCTTTGTTGTCTTTGAACTTCATGGTTTCTTGATTCTGAACTTGCGATTTATTTAATTATTTGCAGGGTGCAGGGAGACTGCCAGTGCTGGGAGGACGGGCTTCTTTCCCTCAAGTAGTCGCGTCCACTGCCGCATAGGACGGTGAGCAGGGGAGGAAAGAGAGACAGACCTGGCAACAAGCACTATAAGACGATGAATACAACGGACCGTCTACTTATAAGTTCAGGAAAAATATATAAGCACATCAGACTATGTACGTCACAGCGTGATGCAAAGGAAAATCAAAATGAACACTCAGCTACAACAGTTTCCTTACATATATGAACGCAAACACATCCTGGGCAAAGAAATGCTGGGAATATCTCAATCAAAAGAGAAGCACTAGTAGATCTTGTGTTTCAATGCACTGCTACATCTTGTTTTTTTTTCTATTTTTCTTTTCCTATTTTCTAGCCAATTATAAAGTGCTGATAGCAAAATTATAACTTTTCCCCACTCCGCGATAAAAGTGCTTGGGATGGAGGTACTTTGCGCAGTAAATAATTGGGCAAATAATAGAACATGAACAAAGAAAAATTAAACCAAAGGGAAACACGATTACACAACAGTTCTATCTTCAGCTAGCCATTTCATCAAACATGTCTTGTGCACCTTTTGGTTTGGCACAAGATATAGAGAGAAGGAAGCGGGACTCGCTAGCAGTAGCTGCTGCTCCTTGTGTGTCACTATGAAGCTGGAGTACAGACGACAGCTTACCTCTTCATGAACGTGTAGGAGAGGTGGCTACGGTGTGGCACGCAGGCGACACGCGGGGTGTGGGGGAGCTGGGCGGAGCAGTCCGTGGCAGCGCGTGCGAGCAGTCCATATACTACACATGCTCTGTATCTCCCTCTGTTCTTGCTTATCCATCAAAATCAAGGCGTCTGACTTCATTAGGAGAAAAACAAAACTAGCATTGGCAGAAAGTGTAGCAGTAGCATTAGCAAGAAAGGCTACCTCTTGCATCTTCAGGCTGGTGGAGGTTCACCCAGCAGCAGCTGGCTAGGACAAGATTGCGTTCACCCTGCGAGCCAGATCCCAGGAAGGTTGAGGTGGACTTTGCGAGAAGGTCAGCAAGCAGGTGCACACAATAAGTAGTCGTCAACCCGTGCTCCTGCACGGTCTAGAAATTATTGGATGTTTTTAATATTGTACATAAAAAGTATACATAACTATTGTTTTCTTTAAATCTTGTAGAAAATAGATGTGCAAAATAGTTATCAATATATTTTATTGACTATTTTCATAGCCTATTATATTCCCTACTTTAGCAATGAGTAAATACATATGAAGATTTGTTTTGTCTTTTAAGATTATCATATATACTATTTCCAGGGTTATTCCAGGCTTCCTCATGCAACCATATGCTTAATTAATATTCTAAATCGAAAGCATGTGTGACCAATAATGAATCTCCGAGAAGTTCCACATGCCTGTGAGCCACTTACCTCGCTTTAAGATGCAACTCAGTTAAGTTTTTTTTGCGGGATGTTCAGTTTAAACTTATTCTTGTACTTTTAAATGTTTTGAAGACTGCTAAACATTTTAAACTTTGTTTTTAAACTTGTGGAAGCTTTCTTTGTCGTTTCAACAATTCTCTCTATTTCTGGAATTCTCAGTGAATCATCATTTTACTTGGACTTTATTGTTCTAGAAGCCATCATATTTGAAAATATATAACATTAACATTTAGAATTTTTCTTGAATATTTTTATGTTGGCCTGCAATTTGCTAGAAGCTCACCCTTCTAATGTCTGAAAACTGCCCTACAGTAATGCATCCCTACCTGTAAGAATTTTAAAGTTAGTTTGTACACTTTTGAAAATTGATCCTTCTCACATCCAAACCGAGCCATCGAGAAAAGCAATGGCATTGTGTTTCCTTGAGTGGTGAATGCTAGCTCGTATCTTAGCCCATGATATATAGCGTTAATCGGCCGACAACTTTGCCATTACATTACAATTATATGGACTGCCATCTCCCATTTTGGCTACTATTAATTTATAAAATTAAGGGTCGGTGCATTGTGCGCTTATTCCTTCAATATCTTACATATGAAATTTATGTTTTTTCTCAAAAATAAATGCACTTCATTCCCTTACTGTTAAATCGGCGTGCGCTCCGATGCACTTGCACAGTTTAGCAAAAAATAATAATTGTATTCTAGGAATTATTCATTAATTATATTTTTGATATACATTTTTAATCTTCTTCAACATTTATTTCTTTATATTTTCATAAAAATGTATGCACTGTCACACGCAAATTAGAGAGTATATATTTAATTAAGTGTGATTTATAGACGGGATTGATATAGTAGATGAATAAATGCGTTGTGATTGTGTGTGTGGTGATTTCTGGATTAAATTTTTTAGTCCATGTACGTACGCCTAGATGTACACACCACACTGTAGACGGAATTGATATAGTAGATGAATACATGCGTTCTGATTGTGTGTGTGGTGATTTCTGGATGAAAGTTTTTAGTCCACGTACCTACGCCTAGATGTACGCACCACACTAAAGCATTAAACGCTGATTTTCAGGTAGCTTGGGCACTAAAACTGACCTGTGATTTTTTATTCGCAAAAGGGGTGACCAATGTTGATCTGTGCTTGTTTTTTTGTGAAGCCAGTATGGGTAACTTCATTGGTATTTGTTTCCGGGAAAATAGATTGTTAGTTTGTTAGATTGTTTTTATTTGTCCATCCGCAAAAAAAAAAGATGGTTTCTGTTTGCACGCTACCTTCCGATTTTTTTTTCTTTGGATTGCTTCCCACCTATATGTCCCCGTATGGACTCTTGGGATGGGATCTTCTTTAAACATACGTACTGCTAAACATGAGAATCACATCTCGTTTAATCCTGGACGTAAATTTAAGATCTAATGGTTAATTGTATGCCGTTGTTAAGGATTAACGTGGAGGCTCGTATGGTGCTTCCAATTAGTAAATATAAGATATAAGATATAAGATATAAGATCCTGGGATTAGAATAGTGCTACTCTCTCTCTCTCTCTCTCTCTATATATATATATATATATATATATATATATATATATATATACATATATATATATATATATACAGACGGTCTATTCTGCTAATATTAGCAGAATAACTATTCTGCACACCACTTCGGCACTGCACGCTCAACAAAAGTGCACTGCATCATTTTGACGATGAGCACTGCAATAGAGACTAGTGAACTTCGTGTCGAAAAAAACTGCACGCGGTGTTTTTTCGGTACTGTTTTCACTCTAATTTTTTAACCGTTTATCGGAATGAGGCGTGTAATATACCATTAAAAAGCTATGGATTAGGCGCAACTTCGACATGTTGAACACTTTTCGAGATTCCACAAGGTTTAAGAGCAGTTTTGAAAATAGTGCGGCGGATGATGAGTGGTAGCGAGCGTTTTTTCACGTTTTTTTCTAAACCGCTTGTCAGAATGAAGCAAATGATACGCCGTTGGATAGATATCGTCGAGGCGCATCTTTTTCATATATAAATCTTTCTCTAACTCATTACGGTTTAAGAGAAGTTTCAAATTTACTAAATCGCGGAATTCTGTTTTTCAAATTTTTTCAAATTTTTGGTACTGTTTTCGCTCTAGTTTTTGAACTGTTTGTCAAAACGAGGCGTGTGATACGCCGTTGGAAAGCTACGAACGAGGCACAACTTTCATATGTAGGAATGGTTTTGAGATTGCTTACGGTTTTAAGTTAATTTTGAAAATCGTGCGGCGGAGGATGAGTGGCAGCGGCCGTTTTTTTTGAAATTTTTACAAACCGGTTGTCGAAATGATTCAAATGATATGCCGTTGGAAAGATATTGACAAGGCGCAAGTTTTTCATGTAGAACACTCTCTCTAATTCTTTACGGTTTTAAGAGGAATTTTGAATTACCGAAATGCGGACACTTTGTTTTTTCGCGACCCAAAATCGTCGGGTGTACTGCATCAGACAGAAAACCGCACTGCTTTCAGACCAAAAGACCGCACTTCATCAGATCGACAAGTGCACTGCATGATTTTCTTTTTTGTGGGACGTAAATTTTCCCAAACCACACTTCTTTAGACCAAAACCTGCACTTCATCAGACGGATAAGTGCACTGCATGATTTTTTTTTGTGGCACGTAAATTTTCTCAAACGAGGTAGAGTGCTCACGCCGAGCGTCGGTAAACCGCAATACTACGAAAAGTGAACCTCGAGGCTTCCAAATTTTCCGAAACGAGGTGGAGTGCACTTCACGTCGGCCGTTGGTGAACCGCAATACTACGAAAATTGAACCTCAAGACTTCCAAATTTTCCGAAACAAGGTGGAGTGCACTTCACGCCGAGCATTGGGCCTGGAAGTGGACCGAAGGAACAGAGCGAGTGAACTACATCTAATAAGAAGTGAGCTGCTTTTGAGATGTTCTTGTTTGTGTTTGCCAAATGGACCAGGGAAAATTTATATAGCGAACAACACAAGAGAACAAAGTGAGCTACAAAGCATAAACAACTACTGATAGTTTTACACAGCCACACACCCGTACAATATCCGCACTGTCCACCGGCCAAACGGCACAAAATTCTACAGGGCACACTTTCACTAAGACAAAACTAACCATCGTGGTAATGAAGTGCAATTTTTACAGTGAACTAATGAAGTGCAATTTTCAACAACAACAAAATTGAGGAACGGGCCATCCAGCCGAACTGCATCACTTCACGTTTCCTGCAAAAATAAGTAAACCGAACCTCAATAGCAAACCACAGCGGACTTCATTTTCACTTTTTTCTGTTCAGAAAAGCACAAAAATCAATGAAGTGCAGAAGAGCACTATGCGCCTCCTGATGCTCCACTCGCCATGCTTGAAGTAGGCCGCGGGGGAAGGGCGATGCAGTTGGGAGAGGAGGCCCATGGGAACCTCCAGATCGATCCAGCGAGCTGCACACGACGCGCCCACGAGCTGCACCCCAAGCCCGATCACAGCCCGATCTGCACTGCATGAGCCACCGCAGCCCGATCTGCACTGCACGAGGAGTCATAGTGCAGTGCACGCCCACGGGCCGTGCTGCTCCAGCGACGGAGGATGGGAGGTGGAAGAGGGGGACAGAGGGGCGGCACCACGAACTTGGCGGCGCCTGCGCGGGTACTTGTGGCGCGATCTGACCGGGGTTGCCTGGATCCATCGTCGGAGGTTGAGGCTGCTATGCTCGTTGGTGTGATGGGGGCGGGGCCTGGCAGCACGGCGGTGTTTCTCGGCACGGCAGGGAGGTAGCCAATGGGGAGGGGGCGGGAGGCAGATCCCACCGGATCCCACGATGACGACGACGCTGGAGGCGGACCCCACCGGATCCCACGGGGACGACGACGCTTGAGGCGGATCCCACCGGATCCGGCACCGGGAGAGGCCGCGGTGATGGGGCGACCACCATGGATGGGGAGGAGGAGGGATTGTTCTGGTCAACGGAGCAGGGGTGGTGGCCATCCATGGAGAAGTTAGAAAAGGTGGGGGAGAGGAAGCTTGGGGTATTGGTTCGCCATGGGCGGGAGCAGGGCCATTGACGGGGGGAGCTCACGCAGGAGAAAGATGGCGCCACCATCAGGCCCCTGCCGCTCAGATCTGACACCATGGGGTGTGATTTCGGGGAGTCATGGGACGGCGCTGGCGATGGAAGGTGAGAGCGGTGGGAGGTGGGGCGGCCAGGGCGATGGGAGGCCGGGGAGTTACTGGGCGGCGCGCAGTCAGAGTGGTGGAAGGCGGGGATGGCCGCGGCGGCCCAACGGGGAAGAAGAAGATGGGAAGGAGAGGGAGTGGGCAGGCTGCGCATGGGTGGTGGGCATGACCCGCAGAAGAAAGTGGGGATAAGGTGGGTGTAGAGATTTTTCTGATGCGGTTCGCTTCGGGTCTGCGGGACAGTGCTTAAGTGTTAGCAGAATAAGGTTTCCGGTGTGCAGAATAAGGTCTTAAGGGTGTTATCATAATAGACCCACCCTATATACTATATATATATATAATTAAGCCTGTGCTGACTATATAATTGATGCATTAATTGTTTTGGTATGTACATATATTAACTCTTCTTTCTTATTTATATAGCCTTCCGGCTCAAGCAATACTTCAGTAAAGAAATGAGGCTCGAAGAAAAAGTTGCGCTCGGATGAAAGGTTCACGATCACAAAAATCGCGCGCGATGGCCAACCGATTAATCACTCCAGAACAAGGAAGCATTTGCTGCTCAGTGCGGGGTTCTTGTTAGGGACATGATCCCGATCAGTATTGAGCTATGGAATGAGCCTAAGAAGGAAGAGCTTCTTCAAGTTTCTTTTGTCGAAGATAGATAGAAAGAAGATCTTTGGAAAGTGTTGAAGGTTAATTTCACCCTACCGGAACAGGAGTATTCGGAGAATCCAGTTATAGAGCCATTGATCAAGTCCCATGCTCTCAAGAAGATGGTAGATCTATTCAGGAGGTGGAAGAATGAGTTGAAAACAACGTATGTCGACCAAGACAAGACTCCAGAATTAACCGGTCGATTTGAGAAGATAAGAGATCACTGGCCCGCATTTGTGGCCAACAAGACATCGGAGAAGAATAAGAAGATGTCAGTGACTAACACGATAAATGCTACAAAGAAGGAGCATTACCATCGCATGGGGTCAGGTGGCTACCTCAAAGCCCGACCGTTGTGGAACAAGGCTGAGCAGGACCTGATTGCTAAAGGGGTCGAACCAGAGACATTGCACTGGCTAGACCGTTGTAGGACTTGGTTCTTCGGGGCTGGTGGAACATTGGACCGTGAAACAGGGAAGTGCTGCTAGACGGATGAGCAGCATGCAACACCCATCACGAGGCTTCGGAAAGCAATCAACAAAGTGCGGGAAGGGAAGTTTGTTCCCGACAGAGAGAACGACGAGCTCACAAGGGCCCTCGGGAATCCTGAGCACCCTGGACGAACACGAGGCATACCAGGCTCTGTTGCGTGGAAGGTTGGGTTTCCGACGCAGACGGTTACAAAACCCAAGAGAGGAGGAGGAAAGTGGAGCTGAGCGAACTGCAGGAGCTTAAGACAAGGGTAAGAAAGCTAGAGGAACGACATGTTGAGAACCAGCAGCTGTGAGATCCTGCCCAAGATGCTACCCCAGAAGCTACCCCGCCATCTCAGCAGAGAAGCAGCGTGGTTTCCACCGAGCTCGTTCAGCAGCCTGACTTGACGGGTCCTAGCTATCCTGTGGATTTTATCACGGATTCACACCAGTGCCACCTTATGACGCAATGGCTTCAGCTCCAAGTCAAGGCGACTGTCGGCTCTGTGTTCCCTCCTTCACCCGGAGCAACTTTTCACTGAAGTTCGATTCCACAAAGCCTTGTTGTTGTGATGGTGGACGAAATAACAGAAGGATTTGAGGAGCTCCAGCTTGATGCCCTACAAG
>NC_057801.1:846515418-846518574 GCF_018294505.1 Triticum aestivum | reverse complement strand
CCGGTGGCACGGGTGAGGCGAGGGGGGAGAGAGAGGCAGAGGGGAGAGAGAGAGGGGTGTGGCATGGGCGCTGGCCACTTTTTAGTTAGGTCACGCCTCTTTGCCTTCTGCTAATAGACGGCAAAGAGCCTATCTAACGGACGTTAGGTTGGCCACTTTCTTTGTCATCTGCTAGCAGACGGCAAAGAAAGTGGCCGTTAGGTGGTTCTTGCTAGTGGGCCACCCTCCCTCTTTGCCGTCTGCTAGCAGACGGCAAAGATTCTATGCCATCCGCGAGCAGACGGCAAAGAGCTAGCTGACGGCAAACATGGTCTTTGCCGTCAGTTTTCTGTAAGCTGATGGCAAACACCTTCTTTGCCGTCAGCTAGCTAACAGCAAAGAGCTGGCTGTCGGCAAAGATCCTGATTCCAGTAGTGTGGAGATGGCGCCGCTGCAGTAGTTCGTCGCCGGTATGTAGGGGCTCAGGCCAAATGCTAGCTTCCCCTACCGAGGAGAGAAAGACAAATCCACACAGAATCAAAGTCTAACTTTGCACAAAATCTAATAGTTTTTGTCACAGTTATTGTATTATTCTAAATAAATCGAGTCCGGTTTATGTAAGACCCATCTCCCTGGGTTCTCCATTATCATAGTACTAGTCAACCAACCGTGCAACTGCACGGCCTAGTACAATATCATAAAAATGATATAGACTAAAGGAGACCATGTCAAATACTTTCTCTACGTGTTTTTACTAAATTGCAGGGATAACAGAGAACTTGTATTGAAAGATGATTACGTAACCATATATGTAACAAAGTTTGCTTCGATTGGCGTGGAAAGAATATATGGCAGATATTTTCATGCTCTCTGCTCCAAGTATCTTCTTGTATGTATTATACAAATATTTTTATTTTGACAAATAACCCTAGCTAACATGTCTTAAATGACATCTCATAATAAAATTATGTATCCTTAGTCTTTCTATGAGTAATTATAGTTCCAGAGGCAGGAGAAATATAGCCTAATCGGTAGCCATGGTTTAATATATTTTCGGTGATGTAATAATTTTCCGTTCTACAAAAATAATACAATATAATCGAATAATTAAAGTGGAGAAGGGATTACTTAATCACCATCATTTAATTTGATTAATGGGGAATATTTACCACACCCGATTGTGCCTAGCATGCATTTCTTGCAGGGAATCACTCACATGCATTGACATGCGTGAGAGCAACACAACTCATGTGCTTTAGTGCGTATGATGGATAATCATCGACGTAGAAGTGTGGACCATCATATCAGGCAATTCAAGATCTATGAAGACCTTCTAAATGAAACACATAGAATATGTAATATCCATGGGGTAGTTGTGCAGCTCTTGTCATTTTCTACCTCGATGGAAAAATGCATGCACGGAGTTTGAGAACCTATTGTGTAATATTATGACATGTTTTTTTCATATGAACCTTAAACATATTAGTTTAACTGTTTGATGGCATCGGCACACTGTTCTCGGTTCTTATCATGTCCTATGAAGATTCACTTACCAATGAGGAAAAGGCTATGGATCTAACCACATTGTAGTTAATATCATTCATTGACATGCATTTCTACCTTACCTTCATTTCTCTTCCAAATGTTTTTTTAATGTCATTTAACCACCTAATTCTTCAGTTCATCTGGTCCAATGATCTAATGATTTTTTATTTTTCCAATGCTTCGGCTAAAATAGAAGTTGAGAGGAAAATCCAGAATCTCATGACAATGAAGAACCTAAAAGAACTACCAAGATATCCCTTTCATAACAATTGGTCCAACTATGATAATTAATTTATTACAAATTTTTTAAAGAATAAGTTTTTTTCTAGTCTTTTTGCAATTTTGTGGACATTTTTATTTTCATGATTTTTTTTAATTTTTGGTGTTTCCTTTCATTTTATTCTTTCTATTTTCCCCTCTTTCTTCCCTTTTATCATTACCTTATTCAGCTTTTAATTTCAGAATTTTATTTCTTAGTTTTTTCTTCTGATTGTCGTTTTTTCATCGTTTACTTAAAAATGTTCATAGTGCATTTTTAAAATATATTCACCATGTTTTAAAATGTACATCACATATTTTTTTTAGAAAATTGCAAACCATTAAATATATGTTCACCGTGTTTTAAAATGTATTCACCGTCTTATATGAAATGTTTGTTGCATTTTGAGAATATTTCATGATGTTATACAAGTTTTTCATCATCTGTTTAAAAAATGGTCACCACATTTAAAAAGTGTATATTGCATAGTATTAAAGTGCTCATTTTTTACTTTATAAAAATGTTCACAATTATTTTTTTAGAACTATTCACATTATCTTAAAAAAACTATTCACCTCGTTCTACAATTAATTCATTGATTTTTTTAAAGAAAAATGCTTACTTTGTCACTTAAGTACTTGTTATACCATGTTAAGTCATCCCTAATATTGAACGTGTGTGTCCATTGAGAACATAAGTCAACACTAGTACATTGCTGACTCAAAATCCAGTAGCCCGCGAACGTGTGTAGTACATTTGAGAAGATGTCTGTATTTCATTAAATGCCAGTAGCCAGCGACAGGACAGTACAGATTTAGCCATTAATTATTGATAATAAAGAAATGACATAAAATTTGATGAAAGATTTCATCCAGATGTAACAAGACGACAACAGATTGACGAACTATCGTCCACTGTTGAATGCTTTCACTTGAATGGATGGACACGTGTTTCGACCTCATCTTCTCAGTATGGCAACAGGAAGCCGGCGTTCGTCTCCAGCCCAGCAGGGATCTCCGGTGACGGAGGCATCGCCATAAGCAACTGCTGTACCGCCACCCCCATCTCGTCGTCGAACCTGGCTGCTGAGGAATCACCATCTGCATCTTATCCATATCCATCCCCGCGGCAAACCCCAGCGGCGGAGGCATCTCCTGAATATCCATCCTGGTAGCTCCATCACCATCTGATGCTACATATTCATCCCGGGGGCAAACCACTGAGGCGGAGGCTGCTTCACCATCACCATCTCCTGCTACTACCGAACTCAAAAGTACTGCCACCGAAGAGCTGCGGTGGCAGCGGAGGGGCCACCTTGGCCATGCGGCTCACGTCGACGTGCATTGCCTCAAGGAGAACCTTGGCGCGTTCGG
>NC_057801.1:846510036-846514683 GCF_018294505.1 Triticum aestivum | reverse complement strand
TTCGACCATGAGAAAGCAAGCAATGGTGGCCAAGAGGAAGGGTGGCAACGGCCGGTAGAAGACCCTCCCCCACCGGATCATCAAGGAGGACGCCCGGCATGTATGCTTCTCCAAGCGTTTGCGGGGGCTATTCAACAAGGCCAGCGAGCAGGCCCTTCTCACCGGCGCCCAGGTGGCCGTTGTCGGCTTAACGCCCGGCGGCAAGGCCTTCTCCTTCAATGATTCATCAATAGACGTTGTCGTCAACCACTTCAGGGTGGGGGACGGCTTTGCCGACAACAACTGGTTGCAAACACTGCGCCGGCAGCATGGCCAGATGCGCACAGGGCTGGCAGAACGGAAGAAGCGGATGAAGAGCGCGGACGAGGCCCTGCCTCAGGAGCACGCTGTGGGGACCACACTGCGGCGTGGGTCGACCTCGATGTGAGCAACATGGGGTATGAGGACATGGCGGTGTTCGCCACAGTGCTCATCCAGGAGCATGCCACCGGACGCACCAACCAGGTTCTCATGGAGGCCTTTCATGTCGACATCAGCCATAACCTCCAGGTGCCCCCGCCGCTGCCGCCAGCCCAGCTATTGGGTACCCCGGCTTATCAACCAGGTTCGTCGAAAACATGTTTTCGAGCATATGCACCCGGGCCCTTCATATCTAGCAGCTCATTTTCTCCATCGTGATTCGTGCAAGTATTTTTCTGTTTTTTGTTTCTCATATAGAACATGTTTGGAACTTCAAACTTTGCAGCACAACAAAGTTTTCTAACTTGTATGTGGGATAAAACTTTCATAATTTTTCTTCCAATAGAAATAGGAAAATGAGATTTGTTTGATTCAAAGTTCATTTTTTTAGTATTTATGTGTAGCAAAAAATCAGAAAGTTTCATCCCACATTCTAGGTAAAAAGTTTTGTTCTGCCACAAATTTTAAAGTTTAATACATGTTTTATATGACAGAAAAAAAAAGAGAAATTTTCATGTATTTAGTTAGTTGTGTAGCACAGATCTCAACGCAACATTGGAGTAGCCAGGATAACAAGGGCCGGGTGCATATGCTCAAGAATTCTACATCCTTGAGTTCGGTAGCAGCAGCACATGCAAGCATTCACCACATGCAGATGGCGATGTATCCAGCACAGGTGTTCGCTGCCGGCACCAAGATGCAGATGGTGATGCTGCCGCCGCCGGGATGCACATAGCGGCACTGGTACTCCGCCGGATGGAGATAGAGCTGATGCTGATGGCCATGCTGCCGACGGTGCCGAAGTTCCCCGCCAGGATGGACATGTCGCAGCAGTAGCTCGGGCCGAATCACGGCTTCCCCTACTGAGGAGAAGAAGACATGGACGTGGATCAATCATTTAGTTCGTGGTCACAGTGATATCCAAAAAAAAATCGTGCAGGTTCCATGGAAGATCTATGCATTAGTTGGTTGAATTATCGTAGTAGTACTGTATTAGTTTTAATGTTTTTTACATGCTAAGTACATGTCTTCTCATAGTTCAAATCTTGCAATTTTTTCATGCTTAAGTTCGTGACTTTTTAGTTGTTCAGATGCATGCTTTTCATGCACAAGTTCATGATTTTTAGCTGTTCGGGTCTTGCTTTTTTTCATGCTCAGGTTCATGATTTTTAGTTGTTGATATCTTGCAATTTTTTTAGGCTTAAGTTCATAATATTTAGTTGTTCAGACCTAGAAATTTTTAGTTGGTGCATGTAGTTATCCTTTGATGCTTGAGTTTTAATGTAGACAGCTCAGCGAATACCGAATTGAATCTCATGGCCTTTCACAACTTTTAATGTACGTAGCTTGGTGAAGCGATTCCTCACTGGCCGCTTACTATATAAACCCCCCGACCCCAAGACGTAGCCATACACACTCCTGAGCGAGGGAGGAAGAAGACCGTCATCCACCGCATCGAGCAGGAGGATGCCCGTCACATCTGCTTCTGCAAGAGCTGCCTAGGGTTCTTTATTTTTGGCAGTGCCGTAAAATAGGGCCAGCAAGGCAGATCGTGTGAGCCAAATTGCATGCGTGCCGCGAACAACCTAGAACAGAGGGTAGTGTATGAGGTTTATAGGAGAAATGTTCACAACATATAAATGTTTTTCTGCACAATTTTATAAAAATGAATGTAACATATGAAGAAAATCTTTGTGTAATTTTTATTAATTTCATAACTCTTGAAAATGTTCCCACATTTTTAAAAATTGTTCAAGGCATTTAAAAAAAACAACATTATGAGTTATGTTCACCTCGTATTTACAAAATGTTCACCATGACTCGGACTGGGTCTGGATATTATCTTCTTCTCAACACGGGAAGCAGACGTTGGGCTCAAGCGACTGCTACACCATCTCCATCCCGTGGGAAAATTCGGGTGGAGGCGGCGGTAGAGACATACGCAAGAGTGTATCTCCTTCTCCGTCCCGGTGTCAAACCCAGGCGGCTAAGGAATGCTGCACCAAATCCATCATGACGGCCAACCGCTGGCGGAGGCATCTTCTTCATATGAACAAATTTCAACTATTAGACGCCATTGATTAATTATTAATATGATAAGGAGACAACATAATGATTATTTCATCGAGATCTAGGTAGATGCATTGTGATATATAACAAAAGATTGACGCGACCGACTTAGATGATGCATATGTATCCGACTGACAATAAATTCGCGAAATTAGTGTCCATGCATGCGCTGGATGCTTTTGAGTTTCAAAGCGGAGCATGCATAAAGAGTTCATTAAGAGCTTAACTCTCTGGGCTATAGCCTTTTTAATTAGAACACTCTGGGCCCATCACAGTTAGTTTTTACGGCCCTCGAAATAATAGCTCATGATGCTTCATCCCCAAGTGTTAATTACATTTATTCTAAAAAGTGTTAATTACATTTTTCTTAAAATGTGTTAATAGCATTTGTACCAACGATAATCATCTCTAACTTGTGCTGAGCTAGCTTGAGGTAATTGATTCCTGGACCTAGCTATGATACTACGTATGATACTATGCATTACGGATGTAGTATATCATACACTAGTAATATGATACTCCCGACTACGACCATCCTAAGCATTGCTACAATCCATGGCAGCAAGTTATTTATGTGTTAATACTATATCCTTCATATTCGCATGCATCACTGAGTAGCTAATTTAAACCACAGTTCATGCATGAGGTGTAAACCAACATTGTTACATGTTATCCAACATTGCTAACTCATATGTAGGTATCCTGTTTATCAATTTAAATTAAGTATGTATCATGCTCTAAATGAAATGACAGGTAATGAAAAATCCAGTAATTCACATCCTAATGTGGACTATTATTATCTAGCAAGCACCAAGTTACACTCCCCTCAACTCACTGCCATTTACGAATGGCTATTGCAAACATGTTTACAAACACGCGGTCTCACACACCGCATATTTGGTCTAAATGTGATAAAATGCATATAAGAAGCTTCTCCACAAATCCTTTGCCACGCTGAGGGTACTGGTTAGAAACAACAATATTCATGCATAAGTTGAGCAATTCAATTCAATCTGTTCACTGAGTATGTAAAGAATTACTCATGGTACCTTGGCACTCTCCTTGCCAGAAGGACGCAACAACTTCTCCAAACATGATCTGCGATACACATGGCCACATAGAATGCAACTGCATATATGTACTAGATAGATAGGAGATGATCAGTGGTCTATAATATTCACAAGTTCCATTGTTGGTACTTGAAGCCACGCACGTGTAGGTGCATCTAACATGCAAAAATGGGAACTAAAATGCCTAAACATAAAAGAGGAAAGCCCCCACCATCATACTGTAAAAAGAGATCCAAGCATCTTCAATATCCAATTAGCTAGTAGCGGTGTATGTCGGACATGGTTGCCGGCAAAAAAGAAGAAAAGTAGCAAGAAGAATGCACCGGGACCCGTGGGGGTGGAGGCCCTCGCTCACCAGATGCGATGCGGGCCATCGCTGCACCAGGGTGCCATGCAGGCCGTGCAGATCGTCGCCTGGACCTCACCGTGGGATGCAGCTCGGCTCGCCTTGGTCCCTCCGACGTCTCCCGCTCCGCTGATGGTGTCCCTGGCATGCGGGCACGACACCTCCTCCAGAAGGAGAGTAGGCGGAGGGGACGAAATCGACCCCCCGCATTGCGCTCTTTCGCCATGACCCCCTTCTTGTAATCCGTGCACTTCTTCACCTCAACCATCTCGACGCGCAGCTCATCAAACTCCTGGTGCAGGTGCTCCAGCTTCTTATCTTCGCCGCCAGCACCCTCGTCCCTCGCATAGTCACACTAGCCCCCGCACCCTCCCATGGTAGCACTAGTGCAGAACCGGGCAATAGCACCGGTTCGTAAGGCCCTTTAGTGCCGGTTACATAACCAGCACTAAATTGTGGTCACTAAAGCCCCCCCCCCCTTTAGTACCGGTTCAGCACGAACCGGTGCTAAAGGGCAACCACGTGGCACGAGCCAGCTCCGGGGGCCTGGAGCCCTTTAGTACCGGTTGGTAAGACCAACCGGTACTATAAGGTTTGGGGGGTTTTTAGTTTTATGATTTATTTTTCATTTAATTTTGTGTTTCCATTTTAATTCTTTTTCGTTTGCTGGTATTTTACGATACTACACATTGTACATGTTAT
>NC_057801.1:846509344-846509753 GCF_018294505.1 Triticum aestivum | reverse complement strand
ATATAAATTCTAGTAGAACCAATCATGCATATATATATATATATCATCAATGTCTCACAAACCACCGTATTAATTAATTCCCACATACACACATGTATAGCTATATACAATTTCTCCTACATATGAATGTTGCCTTCGGAGCCAGTGGCATTAGCCTAATTGGTGCCTTCGGAGCACGATTATAATTGGAAGTGGTTTTCATGGGGGCGGTAGCGGGTAATAGAATTCTCCATTCGGATTTATGACCTGGTCGAGCAAAAATCCCGCTATTTCCTCTTGAAGTGCTTCTACGCGCTCCCTTTCTATGAGCTTCTCCCGCACCTCTTTGCACTGTTAAGAAGGAGATCAATATGCATGTGTATTAGTTGTGTGACTAGATATCGATAATGGTGTAAAAATTGTGAATAGT
>NC_057801.1:846502389-846508905 GCF_018294505.1 Triticum aestivum | reverse complement strand
TTCTGACAAGCGTACCCATTGCTGTCTTTGAGATCTGCTCCTTTCGGACGCCATCATGCGAATGTTCTCGCAAACGCAGAATGCACACAGATCAGTCCCCTGCGCCTGCTTCAGGGCCTTTACGAGAATGGAATTTGATCAGATAATAATTAATCAAGCATGATAATTAAAGAGATGGCAGCTAGCTAGCTAGCTAGTACTACTTAATTACTTACCTTGGGTCGAATCCATTTAAGCTTTTGTTTCCATTCACCTTCCGTGACGCTGATGAATCTTTCCCAAGCCCTGCCCGCCGACAAAGAAAATGAATAAAGGGGTTATTAAATAGTTCATATCATGAAATGACAAACTAAATAGGCCGAGATATATAGTTAATAATGATTGAAATTACCTATTGACTATCCCATACAAGATGTTATAGTCAGTTTTTTCTGAGATTAGTGAGTCCAGTACTTCAACTGTTCCGGCGTCAACTTTTATGATACACAAGACCCAGTGAAATCTGCATGCACACACGTTTACATGTCTTAATTAAGCGGGCATATGTAAGCAAAAACATGTAGCTAGCTAGTAGGCAAAAACAGAGAATTTGTAGTACAAGACAGTGTGACTCACTGGAAGTTGTAAGGAAGTAGTATATCTTCATTGTATTTGAGGCGCTTCAAGAACTCTAGCATGATGTCCTCTACATCCTTTGCACAACGTTTATTTATCTTCCATATGTATTCATTAACGGTGTTTGGGTCAATGAACTCAATGCCAAAGCGTCCACCTTTTCTCATTTCATATATCTTCATCCTGCATATATAATACCACAGAAAATAATATAGTGAGGATAATTACAGGTAATGATTGATCAAAAGGATCACTACAGCTAGCTTGAGACTTAAATTATAGAAAGAAATCACTTACATACAATAGCAACTGACGATAGATTTGTCGAGTGCGTCTTGATTGTATAACTGAAATAGTTCTAAATACTCAACGGACACAGCTTTCTCATGGTAGTAATGGTCCTGCTTGACATTCACCATGAGGGACAATCGCTCTGAAATCTTGGTAATGTTCATGTACCATTAATGCAATTCATACATTCTCGTTGGGAGGTTCTTGACCTTGTCTGGCGCGACCAAAGGTTGGCCCCGGACATATTTCCGTTTTACTTCATCCTCTCTAAGCAACGGCATGGGATCTATCTCGAGGAGTTGTCCAACAGTGATGTTGAGAACTTCAGCCTGCATTATATGCTCCTCCGTTATTACCACATTGCCCACCTCGGGAACATGCACTGTTTGCCCACAATAATATTGGGCGCGCGTACTGTCACCTATTGTTGGCACAACAAGCGAGGGGATCGATTGCGCCGCCTGTTCTCCCAGCTGGGGAATGGTTTTCCCGCATTTTTTGGCAGCTGCTTCTTGTTTGCTCGATCCCAATGTAGACGTGCTCGCCTCCCTTTGTAGACGTGCTCGATTTAACTTCCTGATGTGGCGCTCATAGTCTGTGTCAACAGGCTTGGAAGCTGGTGGTTGAGCCATACGAATGAAGTGGTCAATCGTTTCCTCAGGCACTTTCTCCCTTGGTGGCGGCGGCGGTTTCGGTGCAAAATGGGCTTCCACCTCGGCCTTCGATATGGCTGTGATTTCCTCCTCGGACCTGTCATAAGACCTCTGCGGAAGAGGCTTGAGGCTTGGACCATATTTATATCGCTTGGCTCCGCCTGTACTTCCTGTACTACCTCGACTCGTACCGCTACGCACCATAGCTGCGGGGTGTCTCTTCTGCAATTGCTGAGGCGGCGGAGACGGCTGACGGGACTGAGTTGGACGAGGAGGAGTGGCCTGAGGTTGTGCCGGACATGGAGGAGGAGTGGACGTCTGACGCTGTGGCGGACTTGGAGGAGGAGGATTGTCCGGACACTTTACCGGACTTGGAGGAGGAGGAGTGGCCTGACACTTTGCCGGACTTGGTGGACTTGCAGGAGCGAGAGTCTGCTGACTCGGTGGAGGACTTCGACGAGGACTCGGCTGACGCGGTGTCGGTGGCCTTGGAAAGATGATGCAATCCTTTTTCCATAGGATGATACGATGTTTGGCCTCTCCGAGAAAGCGCTCGCAGTCACCTCCAGCAATGTCAAGCTGTAGCCCCGAATATGGTGGGTCCACCACCTCATCAACCAAGACACGAGCATAGCCCGCTGGAATCAGGTTGCAATGGAAGGTTGCCTCGGGGGGATTTGTGAAAGCACAGCCATCCGCCACCTTCATGGATATGTTCTTCATTTTGACATGTAGCTCGCAGTTAGTGTTCTCCGTGATGTCATCCACGAGGTATCTACCCAGCATTGCGTCGTCCAGGACGGAACCCACGCTGCTTCTCGGCATGTATGGGCCGGTGCTATCCAATGCTGGATCATCCGCTAGCTGCTGCAGCTGCTGAGACCCCCTTTGATGGGTAAGTGAGTCGATCTGCTCCTGCTGCCGCTGGAATTTGACTGCCAATTCCGCTGGACTTGCTTCTAGGCCTTGAAGGCATTCATAGTCCCGCTTCCTCTGCTCCTCCTCCATCTTCCCCTTCTTCTCCTCCACAATCTTCTTTCTCGCACGGGTTCTGTAGTCGTTGTTCCAGTCTGAAAACCCCTCATACCACGGCATAGCGCCCTTGCCTCGTGTTCTTCCCGGGTGTTCAGGATTTCCCAGGGCACGCGTAAGCTCGTCGTTCTCTCTGTTGGGCTGGAACACCCCCGTTCGTGCCTCTTCTACTGCAACAAGTATCGCATCGTCGGCTCCCTTCAGACTTGCCCTCGTCGAAACATTGCATGTCTCCCGGTCCAACGCCCCCCCATGCGCATAGAACCAAGTCCTGACCCTGGGGGGGCCAGCTCTTAGTAGCCGGAGTGACACCTGCATCCTGACCCTGGGACGCATCACGGTTTGCCTTGGTCCCTCCGATGTCTCCCGCTCCGCCGGTGGTGTCCCCGGCGTGCGGGCACGGCACCTCCTCCAGAGGGAGCGTGGGTCCCCCGCGTTCAATTTGACGACATCAGTCCCCCGCGTTGCCCTCTTTCCCCATGACCTCCTTGTTGCATTCCGTGTGCTTGTTCACCTCGACTTCAAGAGTGGATGCAAGTGTGTCTGGGGTCGGAGAGGTTTATACATTGAAACTCGTGAATGTACTGAGTTGTATACATTAAAACTCATGAATGTAGTGAGCAACCAGCCAGAGAAGAATGGCTTTGCTTCGCTACGTACATTAAAACTCGTGATAGACCATGAGATTTGATTCCTTATGAGCTGAGCTGTATACACTAAAATTCCCTTTTTTAACACATATACATTAAAACTTACGCGCCAGAGGATACTACAGGATTCCAAAACAAAAGAATAACTACATACTCTGTACTATTTAGTAAGTATTCGTTTGCTCGTGGTTGAATCGATCGGGACGTGAGAACAAAATGTCCATATGTTCAAAAAAAAGAACAAAATGTCCATTTATATATATATTGTTTTAAAGCTCTATGTATATATTGTTTGACGCACAAAAGCTAGCATTCCTAATAATGAATTTAGGAAATAATTTATCTTTTTCCCGGGCACATTTGATACAACACAAAAATTATAGATACGCACCTAAGATCACCATCGAAAAGATGTCAGGATCCCCGAGTTGCCCTGCCTGGCGAAAAGATGTCAGGAATCATGTCGCCGCATTCTCTCAACCCTCCTACTCATCTCGCCGCACAATTAAATCTTTTATCACACATGCTGAATAGTTTTTCTAATAAGCAAACCACATTTTTGAAATGTGGGGTGGCCATCTCATAAATATGGGACGGACATTTATACATCCAATCTTAAATGTTTTTAATTTAAAAAATGTCATTAACATTTATTTCTAAGATGACTGTGTTAGTACATCTCAATGCGGGGGTGGGTATATAGCAAGGGATAGGAGAGAAATCACTAATAACCACATTAAAGAAAACCTGAGGCGGAGGCAGCGTTGCCATCACCATCTGCTGTTGCTGCTACCGAACTAAGAACTACTGCCACCGAAGAGCTGGAGCTACAGCGGCCAGGCCACCTCCATCACCTGCATCAGCACGTCCTGAGACGACGTCCCTCACCTGCATCAGCGTGGCAAAGAAGGCCGCCTTGTCCTCGTCCCCCATGTCGCCCAAGGTAGGGACTCAGGTCGAAATCTAACAATTTAATGCCCAACTTCTGAACTTTGTCCAAACAGATACAAATTTTATTCAGTTTTGATATTTAACCCTCGATAATTAACAACAAATAACAAATAGCGCATACTTTCAAAGTTTATATGCATTGTCTCAATTTATTATTTTTTGAATCAGATTAAACTACAAATTAAGTCGGATATTGAATAAACTGTCAAAGTCAAAAATTGATCTGTCTTAGCCTCAGCAACATCAATGGATATGTACAATGGATCATCCTAAAAAAGATGCCTAATACATGATAACCACTTTAGATTTGAACATCATATAAAGAGCACGAGAGATAAATCAACGTCCTGCTTCTAATGTGTGTTGCTATAAATATAAACTCGGAAAATCTCAATGGAGATGTACAATGGCTGAAAGAAACAGGACCTCCGGACTGCAGCAACCCTCCAACATGTTTTCTGCTGCATGGAGGTTCATAATAAGCTTCTCTACAAATCCTTTGCCACACATAGGGCACTGGTTAGAAAGTACAATATTCATGCATAAGTTGAGCAATTCTATTCAATCTGTTCACCGAGTATGTAAAGAATTACTCATGGTACCTTGGCACTCTGCTTGCCAGAAGGACGCAGCAACTTCTCCAGACATGATCTGCCATACACATGGCCACATGGAATGCAACTGCATACATGTAGTAGATAAATAGGAGATGATCAGTGGTCTATAATTCTCACAAGTCCCATAGTTGGTACTTGAAAAGCCATGCACGTGTAGGTGCATATAACCTGGAAAAATGGGAACTAAAATGCCTAAACATAAAAGAGGAAAAACCCCACCATCAGACTATAAAAAGGGATGCAAGCTTCTTCGGTATCCAATCCAACACAGAAACGATATATACTGCGCTAACAACCCCCAATCCATTACAGACATGATTTATACTGTGCGTGTGCTAATAGCCCCCAATCCCAAAGGAGACCGACATGGCTGCCGGTGAAAAAGAAGAAAAGTAGCAAAGAGAATGCACTGGGACCCATGGAGGTGGAGGCCCTCGCTTACCAGATGCGATGCGGGCCGTCGCTGCACCAGGGCGCCATATATGCCATGCAGATCGTTGCCCTGGACCTCACTGCGGGACGCATCACGGTTCGCCTTGGTCCCTCCGACGTCTCCCGCTCCGCCGGTGGTGTCCCCGGCGTGCGGGCGTGGCACCTCCTCCAGAGGGAGCGTGGGTGGCGGGGACGACATCGGTCCCCCGCGTTGCCCTCTTTCGCCATGACCTCCTTGTTGCACTCCGTGTGATTGTTCACCTCGACTTCAAGAGTGGATGCAAGTGTGTCTGGGGGTCGGAGAGGTTTATACATTGAAACTCGTGAATGTACTGAGATGTATACATTAAAACTCATGAATGTAGTGAGCAACCAGCCAGAGAAGAATGGCTTTGCTTCGCTACGTACATTAAAACTCGTGATAGGCCATGAGATTTGATTCCTTATGAGCTGAGCTGTATACACTAAAATTCCCTTTTTAACATATATACATTAAAACTCACGCGCCAGAGGATACTACAGGATTCCAAAACAAAAGAATCACTACATACTCTGTATTATTTAGTAAGTATTCGTTTGCTCGTGGTTGAATCGATCGGGAGTGAGAACAAAATGTCCATATGTTCAAATAATAAAGAACAAAATGTCCATTTATATATATATTGTTTTAAAGCTCTATGTATATATTGTTTGACGCACAAAAGCTAGCATTCCTAATAATGAATTTAGGAAATAATTTATCTTTTTCCCGGGCACATTTGATACAACACAAAAATTATAGATACGCGCCTAAGATCACCATCGGAAAGATGTCAGGAACCCTGAGTTGCCCTGCCTGGCGAAAAGATGTCAGGAATCACGCCGCCGCATTCTCTCAACCCTCCTACTCATCTCGCCGCACAATTAAATCTTTTATCACACATGCTGAATAGTTTTTCTAATAAGCAAACCACATTTTTGAAATGTGGGGTGCCCGTCTCATAAATATGGGACGGACATTTATATATACAATCTTAAATTTTTTTAATTTAAAAAATGTTATTAACATTTATTTTCTAAGATGACTGTGTTACTACATCTCAATGCAGGGGTGGGTATATAGCAAGGGATAGGAGAGAAATCACTAATAACCACATTAAAGAAAACCTGAGGGCGGAGGCAGCGTTGCCATCACCAGCTGTTGTTGCTGCTACCGAACTAAGAACTACTGCCACCGAAGAGCTGGAGCTACAGCGGCCAGGCCACCTCCATCACCTGCATCAGCACGTCCTGAGA
>NC_057801.1:846480627-846500958 GCF_018294505.1 Triticum aestivum | reverse complement strand
GACGTCCCTCACCTGCATCAGCGTGGCAAAGAAGGCCGCCTTGTCCTCGTCCCCCATGTCGCCCAAGGTAGGGACTCAGGTCGAAATCTAACAATTTAATGCCCAACTTCTGAACTTTGTCCAAACAGATACAAATTTTATTCAGTTCTGATATTTAACCCTCGATAAGTAACAACAAATAACAAATAGCGCATACTTTCAAAGTTAATATGCATTGTCTCAATTTATAATATTTTGAATCAGATTAAACTACAAATTAAGTCGAATATTGAATAAACTATCAAAGTCGAAAATTGATCTGTGTTAGCCTCAGCAACATCAATGGATATGTACAATGGATCATCCTAAAAAGATGCCTAATACATGATAACCACTTTAGATTTGAACATCATATAAAGAGCGCAAGAGATAAATCAACGTCCTGCATCTAATGTGTGTTGCTATAAATATAAACTCGGAAAATCTCAATGGAGATGTACAATGGCTGAAAGAAACAGGACCTCCGGACTGCAGCAACCCTCCAACATGTTTTCTGCTGCGTAGAGGTTCATAATAAGCTTCGCCACAAATCCTTTACCACACATAGGGCACTGGTTAGAAAGTACAATATTCATGCATAAATTGAGCAATTCTATTCAATCTGTTCACCGAGTATGTAAAGAATTACTCATGGTACCTTGCCACTCTCCTTGCCAGAAGGACGCAGCAACTTCTCCAGACATGATCTGCCATACACATGGCCACATGGAATGCAACTGCATACATGTAGTAGATAAATAGGAGATGATCAGTGGTCTATAATTCTCACAAGTCCTAGTTGGTACTTGAAAAGCCATGCACGTGTAGGTGCATATAACATGAAAAAATGGGAACTAAAATGCCTAAACATAATAGAGGAAAAACCCCACCATCAGACTGTAAAAAGGGATGCAAGCTTCTTCGGTATCCAATCCAACACGGAAACGATATATACTGCGTTAATAACCCCCAATCCATTACAGACATGATTTATACTGTGCGTGTGCTAATAGCCCCCAATCCCAAAGGAGACCGACATGGCTGCCGGCGAACAAGAAGAAAAGTAGCAAAGAGAATGCACTGGGACTCGTGGAGGTTGTGGCCCTCGCTCACCAGATGCGATGCGGGCCATCGCTGCACTAGGGCGCCATGCAGATCGTCGCCTGGACCTCACTGCGGGACGCAACACTGTTTGCCTCGGTCCCTCCGACGTCTCCCGCTCCGCCGGTGGTGTCCCAGGCATGCATGCGCGGCACCTCCTCTAGAGGGAGCATGGGCGGCGGGGACGACATCGGTCCCCCGCGTTGCCCTCTTCGCCATGACCTCCTTCTTGCACTCAGTGCGCTTGCTCACCTGGACCTGAAGAGTGGATGTGACTGTGTCTCGGGGTTGGAGAGCTTAAAACTCGTGAATGTACTGAGCTGTATACATTAAAATTAATGAATGTAGTGAGCAAACAGCCAGAGAAGAATGGCTTCGCTTCGCTACGTAGATTAACACTCGTGATAGGCCATGAGATTTGATTCCGTATGAGCTGAGCTGTATACACTAAAACTCCCTTTTTTTAACACATATACATTAAAACTCACGTGCCAGAGGATACTACAGGATTCTAAAAAAAAAGAATAACTACGTACTCTGCATTATTTAGTAAGTATTCGGTTGCACCTGGTTGAATCGATCGAGACGTGAGAACAAAATGTCCATATATTTAGAAAAAAATAACAAAATGTCCATGTATATATTGTTTTTTGAAAGCTCTATGTATATATTGTTTGACGCACAAAAGCTAGCATTCCTAATAATGTAGTTAGGAAATAATTTATCTTTTTCCCGGGCACATTTGATACAAGACAAAAAAATATAGATATGCGCCTAAGTTCACCATCGAAAAAATGTGAGGAACCCCGAGTTGCCCTTCCTGGCGAAAAGATGTCAGGAATCAAGCCGCCGCATTCTCTCAACCCTCCTACTCATCTCGCCGCACAATTAAATCTTTTATCACACATGATGAATAGTTTTCTAATAAGCAAACCACATTTTTGAAATGTGGGGTGACCATTTCATAAATATGGGACGGACATTTATACATACAATCTTAAATGTTTTTAATTTAAAAAGTGCCATTCACATTTAATTTCTAAGATTACTGCATTACTACATCTCAAAGCATGGGTGGGTATATAGCAAGGGATAGGAGAGAAATCACTAATATCCGCATTAAAAAAACCTGAGAAAGAGGCAGCGTTGCCATCACCATCTGCTGCTGCTACCGAACTCAGAACTACTGCCACCGAAGAGCTGGAGGTACAGCGGCCAGGCCACCTCCATCACCTGCATCAGCACGTCCTGAGACGACATCCCTCACCTGCATCAGCGCGGCAAAGAAGGCCGCCTTGTCCTCGTCCCCCATGTCGCGCAAGGTCGGGACTCAGGTCGAAACCAAACAATTTAATGCCCAACTTCTGAACTTTGTCCAAACAGATACAAATTTTATTGAGTTCTGATATTTAACCCTCTATAATGAACAAAAAATAACAAATAGCGCGTACTTTCAAAGTTAATGCATTGTCTCAATTTATTAATGTTGAAACAGATTAAACTACAAATTAAGTCGGATATTGAATAAATTATCAAAGTCGAAAATTTATCTGTCTTAGCCTCAGCAACATCAATAGATATGTACAATGGGATGTCCTAAAAGGATGCCTAATACAGGATAACCACTTTAGATTTGAACTTCATATATAAAGCGCGAGAGATAAATCAACGTCCTTCATCTAATGTATGTCGCTATAAATATAAACTCGGTACATCTCAATGGAGATTTACAATGGCTGAAAGAAAAGAGACCTCCGTACTGCAGTAACCCTCCAACATGTTTTCTGGTGCGTAGAGATTGATAATTAGCTTCTCCACAAATAGTTTGCCACAATTAGGGCACTTGCTAGAAAGTACAATTTTCATGCATAAGTTGAGCAATTCAATTCAATCTGCTCACCGAGTATGTATAGAATTACTCATGGTACCTTGGCCCTCTCCTTGCCAGAAGGACGCCACAACTTCTCCAGACATGATCTCACTAGTAGAAAACGGGCCAATGGTCCAGGCCGGCCCAGCCCATTAGTCCTAGTAATTTATATTGTTTATTTCAAAATATATAGTTGACAACTTATCTCCATTGACAGCTTATTTTCATTCAAAGAATATGCGGAAGATGGTAGACAGAACCTACTACACCGAAGGCTCGGAATTAACTTATCAGGAGAAAAATCATCTGGTCGCATTTTGTACTCATCTTGAGAATTACAATATCTACAATCAAACTCCTCAATATTATGGTCAATACGTGCCACTAGGGCACGTGTTGAACTATGGTAACTACCATGGAGATACCCTGGTAAGATTATTTTTTACTATTACAACATCCGTGCATCTTTTTGCACACTTCTAAAACTAGTACATCATTGCTAACTACGAAGTTATTATTATGTTTTTCAATAGATAATCCCGAATGATTGTGTGCCTCATCTGATGTATACGCATGGTAGCGTTCATGTTTTGAACATACAACCAGGTCGTCCTACGAATCTCAACTGTCCATACCGGGTTTCTAAAAGAAGTGGAGACATAACAATCAAAGAATGGAAAAAATGTATGGACAGTCGTAAGGAGCTTCTTGGAAGCAATAAGCAGCGAAGGGCAAGAATTGGAGACAGGATGATCGCAATTCTTCATAATGGAGAGTCGGAGTCTATATTGTTTTATGCTATTTTATCTTAAGGGTGTTTAGGTCCTACCTGATACTAATGATCATGTGCTAAGAACAATTATGTAGGGTTGGGTTCGATGACTATGAGGATGATGATCATATGAGTTATTATTAATAACGAGTAGAAGTTGTATGATGATGCATGATTAGTAGGACTTGTTATTATATATGATGATGTATGATGCGAGCATGCATGAGCATGTTATATATATCAGCGGGTGAAATGAACATAGCAACAGCGTTGATAAACCAAGGACGAAGATATAAGAGAGGACACTTCTCTCTATTAGCTAGCTAATAACAACCTAAAAATAACGCCCAAAACCCCTAAAGCAGCCACTTTTGTAAAAAAAACATGGACTTTTGGTCCCGGTTGGAGCCACCAACCGGGACCAAAGACCCCCTGACTGGGCTCGGCGCACAGGGCCACGTGGAGGCACATTGCTCCCGGTTCGTGTTTGAACCAGGACTAATGGGTGGAGGTATTAGTAACGACCCATTAGTCCCGGTTCATGAACCGGGACTAAAGGCCCTTACGAACCGGGACTATTAGGTGTTTTTTTACTAGTGTCTGCCATACACATGGCGACATGGAATGCTACTGCATACATGTAGTAGATAAATAGGAGATTATCGGTGGTCTATAATTCTCACAAGTCCCATAGTTGGTACTTGAAAAGCCATGCACGTGTAAGTGCATCTAACACAGAAAAATGGGAACTAAAATGCCTAAACATATAAGAGGAAAAACCCCACCATCGGACTGTAATAAGGGATTCAAGCTTCTTTGGTATCCAATCCAACACAGAAATATATACTGCACTAATAGCCTCCAATCCATTACAGACATGATTTATACTGTGTGTGTGTGCTAATAGCCCCCAATCCAAACGGAGACCGACATGGCTGCCGGCGAAAAAGAAGAGAAGTAGCAAAGAGAATGCACTGGGACCGTGGAGGTGGAGGCGGAGCTGAGATGTCAAACGTTGAATCTATATTGGGTAGAAGATGGACAGCCACAGTGAAGGAGCAAACAGAGGGCCAAGCTGTTTATGAAAAATCGCTTTTCCCATATGTGAAGAATGCGACTGGAGGTGCACAGCAGAAGGGCAAGGTGGATGAGGAGCAGGAGGGGGACTGGTGCAATTGGAAGCGACCGGCCCTGGGGCTGCCGGCAACCTGACGGGGATGCATGTGGCGCCCCGTCAGCAGCAATGATAGGCCTAAGGTGGAACTGCCGAGGAATCGGCGGCGCCTCGACAGTTCGTGATCCCACTGCCCTCGTTCAGTGTCATCATCCACAGTTTGTGTTTTTGTGTGAAACTCGGCAAAGTGCGAAAAAATTCAGCCGTCTTCGTTCTCGGTTAGGTCTTCGTGGTTTTTGTGGAATTGATAGTGTGGGTCAAAGTGGTGGCCTCGCTCTATTTTGGAATGATCAATTATCAGTTGAGATAAAGGAGAAGAAAGAGAGGTTTATTGATGCTCATATTCGTGCTTCCTCAACTGATCCCTTTTGGCATTTAACTTGTGTGTATGGTGAACCGCGTACTGAAAACCGTCATCGGATGTGGACCATCTTGTCTGACATCCGAGCATCGAGCGACCTTCCGTGGATGCTCATGGGAGATTTTAATGAAGCTATGTGGCAGTGCGAACATTTGTCTGTCACCCCATGCCCGGCTAGCCAAATTGCAGCATTCCGTGAAGTTGTACAAGATTGTGAGCTCCATGACCTTGGGTTTGCCGGAGCTCCTTTCACTTATGATAATAGAAGGAGGGGAAGAGCAAACGTGAAAGTGAGGTTGGACCGTGCTCTAGCTGACGATCAGTGGAGGGACATTTTCTCATATGCTAGTGTGGTCCATTTGGTTTCTCCATGTTCGAACCACCTACCGCTACTTGTCCACCTGCAGAAAGAGGAAGTACTACCCCCGAGGCAGCGACCGAGGCAGTATGAAGTTTTTTGGGAGCGTGCAGGTGAGCTGCCTGAATTGATCTAGCAAGCATGGGATGCCACACAAACTACAGGTAATTTAGCAGCAGTCACGGCAGGACTAAACCAGGTGATGGATAAATTGCAAGGATGGAGCAGATGCAAACTTGGTAATGTCCTGAGAGACCTTGAATGCACACGTAAAAAACTGGATCACCTAGTGCAGACCAATGGAGATCCACGAGAGATAAGAAGGTTGTCAGATAGTATGAATGAACTGCTATATAAAGAAGAACTCCTATGGCTGCAGCGTTCTCGTGTTAGCTGTCTCAAAGAGGGCGATCGAAACACGGAGTTTTTCCACAGTAGATCCGTTTGGCGAGCCAGGAATAACAAGATTAAAAAACTGAAAGATGAGGATGGTGTATGGTAGACTACACCCTCAGTCATGGAGTTAATGGCCACTTCCTTCTTTAAGGAATTGTTCACCAGAGATCCTTCTTTGAATGCTGATGAGATAATTGGCTTGATAGATAGAAAAGTAACGGATGAAATGAATGACTCACTTTGTAGGGATTTTACTGAACAAGAAATAGGTGACGCGCTGTTTCAAATTGGTCCCCTGAAGGCCCCTGGACCGGATGGATTCCCAGCGAGGTTTTATCAAAAAAACTGGGCGGTTTTAAAGGACATGATTGTTGCGGCCGTCCGGCTTTTCTTTGCCACAGGGCACATGCCATCAGAGACAAACTCAACGGCAATCGTGTTAATTCCAAAAACAGATCAGCCTGAGACAATTAGAGAGTTCCGGCCTATCAGTTTGTGTTCAGTTCCGTACAAGATTGTGGCTAAGTGCTTGGTGAACAGACTCCATCCAATCCTTGGGGATATCATCTCTTTGAACCAGAGTGCCTTCGTCCCCGGCTGTATGATTACCGATAATGCCTTGGTAGCGTTTGAATGTTTTCATGCCATTGAGCACTGTAGAGCAAGATTATTATTGCGCTTATAAGTTGGATTTATCAAAGGCGTATGACAGGGTTGACTCGGAATTTCTTAGAAGAATGTGCAGAGTTTGGGTTTCGCTCCCCGATGGGTTGATTGGATTATGTCTTGTGTGACATCGGTGAGCTATTCGGTAAAATTTAATGGAACCCTTCTTGATTCGTTCTGCCCATCCAGAGGTCTTCGCCAAGGTGATCCGCTTTCCCATTTTTTTTTCTTTTTTGTTGCTGATGGCCTTTCCGCTCTGTTGCATCATGAAGCATCCCAGGACTCTATCACGCCGATGAAGGTTTGCCGTCGTGCCCCGGGTATTTCCCATTTGCTCTTTGCAGATGATACCTTGTTGTTCTTCAAGGCAGACAACGAACAAGCAGAACGTGTTAAACATGTGCTTGAGATATATGCTAAAGGAACAGGCCAGGTGATCAACCCTAACAAGTGCTCTATCTTGTTCTCTCCGATCTGCCCAAGAGTGCATTAAGGGTACACTGCAAATTACGCAAGCAACCTTTGAAGCTAAATACCTCGGCCTCCCAACACCAGACGACAGAATGAGTAAGGGTAAATTAAAAAGCCTACAAGAGAGTTTGGCTAAATGCTTAATGGAATGGGAGGACAACTATCTCTCTATGGGTGGAAAAGAAATAAAGATCAAGGCGATCGCTCAGGCCCTCCCGGTTTATATTATGAGCGTCTTCAAGGTACCAGCGGCGCTATGTGAGGAACTCATGAGAATGATTCGTCGCTTCTGGTGGGGTGCGGAAAAAGGTAAACGGAAAACACACTGGGTCAGCTGGGACTTTATGGTGAGACCTGAAGGAAAAGGTGGAATGGGGTTTAAAGACCTTCGGACGTTCAATCAAGCCCTCTTAGCACGGCAAGCCTGGCGTCTTATTCAGTTTCCGGAAAGTCTCTGTGCACAGGTTCTGCGGGCCAAGTACTATCCGGATGGGTCCATTCTTGACACTGTCTTTTACCGGGAACGGATCGTCAACATGGAACGCCATTGAGCATGGCCTGCAATTAGTGAAGCAGGGGTATGTTTGGCGGGTGGGAAATGGTACTGGCATACGTATTTGGCATGACCCGTGGTTGCCGAGAGGGCCTCCCTTTAAGCCAATCACGCCGAAACGACGGTGCCGACTGAAATGGGTGGCTGACCTTCTGAATTTTGATGGGTCTTGGAACATTTCACTCCTCAGACAATACTTCTATCCGGCTGATGTTATAGAGATTCTGAAAATAAAAACATCTCGCCGAGGGGAGGCTGATTCTATTGCTTGGCAACCAGACAAGCATGGTCGTTTCTCTGTGAAGTCAGCGTACAATTTTGCAAGGGATGATATCTTGGCTCGAATGGGGACTGCTGCATGTAGTACTCGGCCTGATGGCTCAAGGCCGGGGTGGAAAATGCTATGGAGTTGTGGAGCACCACCCAAAGTCTGTGTGTTTGCTTGGAAAGCTGCTAGGGAAGCACTGGCCACTAGGTTCAACAAGATGAAACGCCATATGGAGGTTGATGGAGTGTGCAGCATTTGTGGACAGGAAGATGAATCAGTTCATCATGCACTCGTACGCTGCCCCCACGCTCGGAACTTGTGGAATGTTATGAGGCTAGTTTGGGACCTGCCATCGGAGGAGGTTCTTAGTAGAAGAGAACCAGATTGGTTGTTACTGCTGTTACACGAATTATCTGAGACCCAACGGATGCTTGTGCTCATGGTGTTATGGCGTGCTTGGCATATACACAATGAATTGACTCATGACAAGCCCCTGATTCCAATAGAGGTGTCCAAGAGGTTCCTTTGTGATTATGTGCAATCCCTGTTGACAATTAAGCACTACCCACATGCGGATACTATCAAAGGGAAACTGCCTGTCCTGACAGAGTTAAGCAATTTTGTTCCTGTCACTAGCAATACAAAATGTTTGGTCAGTCCTGTTGCTTGGGAACCCCCACCGGACGGACATGTCAAACTGAATTTTGATGGCTCGTTCGTTGTCGCTGATGGGTCTGCGGGAGCAGGCATGGTACTGCGCGATCACTTGGGCCAAGTAATTTTTGCGGCGTGTAGATGGCTGTATGATTGCCCGGGACCACTGGAGGCCGAGATTGCTTCATGTGCTGAAGGGCTTAACTTAGCTCTGCATTGGTCCCAGAAACCCATCTTAGTGGAAACAGACTGTGCTGAACTTGTGTCCATGATCAAGACTGGACCGGCGGATCGATCTAGTAGCATGTACCTTATTTCAGAAATCACGGAGATGCTAAAGGAGCGACACTCCCAAGTTTGGAAGATCACTCGTGCGCAGAACAAGGTTGGACACGCTCTGGCAGCGATAGGGCGTGGACAGCAAAGGACGGCTTGTTGGCTCGCAAATGTTCCTCAGGAGATTAGCATTGTCGTTATGAATGATTGTAACACTATGATCAATTAAGTAATGAAATGCTTTCCCCCCGCAAAAAAAGCCTAAACGTATAAGAGGAAAAACCCCACCATCGGACTGTAATAAGGGATGCAAGCTTCTTTGGTATCCAATCCAACTCAGAAATATATACTGCGCTAATAGCCTCCAATCCATTACAGACATGATTTATACTGTGTGTGTGCGCTAATAGCCCCCAATCCCAAAGGAGACCGACATGGCTGCCGGCGAAAAAGAAGAAAAGTAGCAAAGAGCATGCACTGGGACCGTGGAGGTGGAGGCCCTCGCTTACCATATGCGATGCGGGCCGTCGCTGCACCAGGGCGCCATGCAGGCCATGCAGATCGTCGACTGGACCTCACTGCGGGACGCAGCACGGTTCGCCTCGGTCCTTCCAACGTCTCCCGCTCAGCCGGTGGTGTCCCCGGGGTGCGGGCACAGCACCTCCTCCAGAGGGTGCGTGGGCGGCGGGGACAACATCGGTGCCCCGCGTTGCTCTCTTTCGCCATGACCTCCTTCTTGCACTCCGAGCGCTTGTTCACCTTGACCTGAAGAGTGGATGCGAGTGTGTGTCGGGGTCGGAGAGGTTTATATATTAAAACTCGCGAATGTACTGAGCTGTATACATTAAAACTCATGAATGTAGTGAACAAGCAGCCAGAGAAGAATGGCTTCGCTTCACTACATACATGAAAACTCGTGATAGGCCATGAGATTTGATTCCGTATGAGCTGAGCTGTATACACTAAAACTCCCATTTTTAACACATATACATTAAAACTCACGCACCAGAGGATACTACAGGATTCCAAAACAAAAGAATAACTACGTACTCTGTAATATTTTGTAAGTATTCGTTTGCACGTGGTTGAATCGATCGGGACGTGAGAACAAAATGTCCATATTTTAAAAATAAAAGAACAAAATGTCCATGTATATATTGTTTTCTTAAAGCTCTATGTATATATTGTTTGACGCACAAACGCTAGCATTCCTAATAATGTAGTTAGGAAATATTTTTTCTTTTTCCCGGGCGCATATGATACAGCACAAAAAATATAGAAACGCGCCTAAGATCACCATCGAAAAGATGTCAGGAACCCCGAGTTGCCCTACCTGGCGAAAAGATGCCAGGAATCACGCCGCCGCATTCTCTCAACCCTTCTACTCATCTCGCCGCACAATTAAATCTTTTATCACACATGCTGAATAGTTTTTTTAATAAGCAAACCACATTTTTGAAATGTGGGGTGCCCATTTATACATACAATCTTAAAGGTTTTTAATTTAAAAAATGTCATTCACATTTCATTTCTAAGATGACTGCATTACTACATCCCAATGCGGGGGTGGGCATATAGCAAGAAATAGGAGAGGAATCACTAATATCCACATTAAAAAAATCGGAAAAATTGCCATGTGTTCTTTGTCATTTTGGTGAAATTTCTGTTTTTAAACAATGGCAACATGTTGTTATTTCGTTGTTGTTTTTCCTATAGTTCACATAGGTAAATTGCACTATGTGTCTTTTAACCAACAGTTTTTTTTGTTATTATATAGTTTCTTCGCGTTTTTTTATATATTTGTTGTTGGGATTTTGACCGCTTGTGGCCCAGTAGGAGGGGTACAGCTGGAGTCGATCCAACGAAATCGTTCGGTTGATGCTGCCTCCCACCACACGTCTCGGTTCGGGGAAATCATTCGGTCGATGCTGCTTCCCGCCGCACGTCTCCGTTCGGGCGGTCTGCCTCCAGATCACATGTGCGGTGGTTGTCAAAGTCAATTTTTTATTGTACTAAATCATGATTCTCAATGCAGTACCCAGCTCAGCCAAGCAATTTCCTCTCCGGCCGCAGCTATATAAACCTCAGCAACCCTCAGAGATCTTCCTCCACCTCGTCTTTCCTCTTCCTTCACCCCCAACCATGAGCGACCAAGCAACGGCGGGCAGGAGGAAGGGTGGAAATGGCTGGAAGAAGACCGTCCTCTACTCGATCCTCGAGAAGGACGCCCGGCATGTCTGCTTTTCGAAGCACAAGCGTTGGCTGTTCAGCAAGGCAAGCGCGAGCACACTGAGCATGCTTTCAAGTGCCCAAGTCGGCGCTGTGCTGTAGGGCTCTGTTGCCGACAACATGTTGCTGACGATGCGCCGACAGCATGGCAAGATGCGCATAGAGCTGGCGGAGGGGAAGAAGTGGGAGAAGCGCATGCACGAGACCCTCGCCAAGGAGTGCACAGTGGGGGACTAGATTGCCGCGTGGCTCGACCCTAACATGCGCGGCATGGGGTATGACAACACGACGGCCTTCATCGCTGCACTCATGCAGGTGAAGGCCACCGTCTTCAGACATGCCCACCAGGTTCTCGTGGAGGCCTATCACATCGATATCTTCCTTAAGCTCCTGGTGCCCCCGCCTCAACCGTCGCCGCTCCAGCTCTTCGGTGCCACCATCTTTGAGCTCGATGCCTCCAATGCCGGGCTTCGTCCTCAGGACTGGACATGCACCAGATGCTTATGGTGATGCCTCCTCCTCCTCCGGATTTGGCTGCTGAGGTGGAGATACAATAGGGGCTTGTAGGCATGCCGCCGCCACCGTGTGAGTTCCCGGCAGTGATGGGGATGCGGCATATGCTCATGGTAGTACAGGAATCAGGAACTTTGCTATCTGCCATGGCTGAACACAAAGGCATGCCTGGCGGATGGTAAAGGTCTTTGCCGTCAGCCAGCAGACATCAACGCATCTGACTGAACAGACAACGGCAAAAGCCTCTTTGCCGTCTACTGGCAGACGGCAAAGACAAAGCGCCCAAATAGGCCAACCTAGATGCCCCCAGGTAGCTGACATGTCGCATGCTTTGTCGTCTGCTGGCGGACGGCAAAGATGCAAAGGTCTTTGCCATCCGCCAGCAGGCGGCAAAGCATGCCATATAGGCAAGCCCAGTGCATCCCAGGTTGCACAGGTATCTGACACGTGGCAGATTTGCCGTCTGCCAGCTGACGACAAAGTGCCTGTATAGCCCCTGTTTTTTCTTAAATTCAATAAATTTCACAGAATTTCACACACACACACACACACACACACATGAAAATACTTTCAACAAGCATACTAACACATATACATACCAAATCATATCCGTGCCATATGGATATGATCATCCAACACATATACATACCAAATCAAAAGTTCATATGCAACATATATAGCTAGCCAACATATCCAACAACTAGCATAAAATGGTTTCATCCATACATACATATATAGGTAGCAAGTTTCACATTGTTCATCCTACAAAATCAAAACAAAAAGGAAGCATAAAGAAAAGAGTACATTTCATCAATGTAAGCTTCCTCATCTAAAGCAAATCTGCAAGTTGGAAAAGAAGAAAGTTAGAAGAAGAAGAAGAAGAAGAAGAAGAAGAAGAAGAAGAAGAAGACTAGCTAGAAGAAGAAGAAGAAGAAGAAGAAGAAGAAGAAGAAGAATTTTTCTTATCTTTCTTTTTCTCCTCTCATCTTCTTTATCTGCTTCTTCTTCTAACCAAGGTAGGTAAAACTGCCATTTTTTAGCTAAGCTAGGTAAAAATCCTAAGTGTAGGTCATTTTAGAGCTAAGCTAGGTAAATAGGTCATTTTGGATCTTAGTAAAGTTATTATGTCATTTTCGAGGAAAATAAGCTAACCTATGTCATTTTTGAGGTAACAAAGATTATCATGCCATTTCTGACCTAAGTATACTAAGTACGTCATAAACGACCTGAAGAAGCTAAGTATAGGTCATTTTTGAGCTAACCTAGGTAGTTATGCCATCTTTGAGCTAACTAAGCATATTAATTAATTTTGGAGGACAAAATGTAAGTGTAGGTCATTTTAGAGCTACCTAGAGAAAATGGTAAGCTTATTATGTCAATTTGGAGAAAAACAAGGTAAGTATAGGTCATCTTATATATATACACACTAATTGGAGGCACCTTTTAAGCCTTCTCATTAGTCCACATCATTAAAATTAATTATACCGTTGGATTGTAAAATTTACGGCCATGATAAAAGGGAAAAGTTACGTAACGGAGATGGTCGAGAGGATAAGCTAAATAATTTTGACTTTACTTTTTTTGATTCTGAAATCGCCTTCAGCAACTAGTACTCCTGTGAAATAATAGGTTAGATACATTGGCTTTCTATTCAAAAAATATTCGTTGATTCAATTAAAATAAATAAAATAAAACTCGCTATACCTGGCTCTGCATATTCATGCATTTATGCTCGTAGCCTATATCCGCAAAGCGTCCACCCATAAAAACTCAACCTTATAGATAGATATAAAAAAAGGAAAAAGTATTCCATTATCAGAGGTGGAAAAAAAAATCTTCCACGATCTGTTTAATTGCAGATCGCTCTATGCCTCGATCCAACCTTACTGCGGATACAGAAGGGAAAAAAGGCTTCCCCGTCGACTCCTCTACATGGCCGCTGCATGCCTTCTCCTCCCCTTCAATAGTCCTGCTCTCTTTCCTGCTACGTGGAGACGGTGGAGACCCTCTGCCCCTGTGCTACTGTATGCTACCACCGTGAGAAAATCTGGTATGAATCCTGCGTCTATTAGTTGATGTAAACGGGCCGTCAGGTTTGGTCCCCTAGCGTATTCTATTGAGTTGTAAGTATGTACGGGATTAATGGATGCAATTATTTATGGCTGGACGTTCTTAAATATGGTGGATCTGTACGCATGTGCAAGTTAACAAATTATTATTTTTCACGAAGTTCATTAAAAAGGGGAAACCATACCATGCAGATGTATAAAACGAATCCGATTTGATTTCCTCTTCTCACTTTGCTGCCAGTTCACACTCTGTATTACATTGAATTAGTTAATACAGCTAGATACAATGGTTAAGTTTGAAGAAAGACAGTACCAGTATATATACGATTTTTTAGTCCCTTTACTATGACAAATTAATTATTTGTTGGAACTGAAGGGAGGTGAAGTTTACTATTTCCTATCTTAGATCTGGTAAGAGATTTTGGCAACTCGGATTTAATTTTAGGGCCATGTTTAATTTGTGCATATATATTTTATAAAAAGGCAATCTTAGTATTTTCAGGCCCCTTATTACAAACATGACTTACTATTTGTTTTTGCCATTAAAGTGTGTTTCAGAATAGCTTTGACGTTTATAGTAGATTTTAACCACGCAAGTTTAGTATATTCCAATACTTTTTTATTTACTAATGAGAGGCATCGTACAAACCCACATGTTGTCCCATTAAAACATAAATTTAACCTAAAGATCTAAATTCTATGGATAGGATCAAGCAAGTACCATAGAGGTCAGTTGGGGTCGAGTCCTAAAAGCTTACGATTACGTATTCCATTGTAAACGTGTCTGCTATAGAATTATTGTTTTAGGCCCAAGACTCGCCTAAAAAAAGTAAAGCACATGTCTAAAACACTCCGACATGAATTTTAGATGATGATTGGCTGACGACGTTCCATGGTCCCATCAATTTTTCATCCTGGATGTCACATGGTGTCTGGCGCCTCAGATCAAGATACATTAGTGATTGTTGTTATTATGATATATTCAGGTGCCCAGTGTCTCTGATAAAAAATGATTGATATATTCTAGGGTTTCTACAAGAAGATGGCTGGCGTCGGGAAGAGACATGAATGCAAGTCGGTGATATACTAATGGTCGTTTACATGCTAGGTTTGTCTACCTGATATCTCCCCCATGTCATTTTTATGTATACTCTTATCAATCACATAACAGCGTGGGGGTATTATTTTCTTTTGCACGACATGCACCCCATTAATGCCTAACATATATGACTGTATGTTCCTATTGGTCATAGTCATGCATGTAAGAGTTCAGGCTTTTATGTATGGCCTAAGATCCTGCAACAATGATATTTTATTGCAATAGAAATCTTCTCCCATGAAGAAACCCTGTCCGCCAAGAAAATGATATATTACTAATGTCAAGGATTTTTCTCAGGATATCATTATTATTATATGAAATTGCATATATATATATATATATATATATATATATATATATATATATATATATATATATATCTTGATTATGTAATGGTCGAATCACATATATAAGACATTACCCATGTCTTGGATTTCATATACACATAAATGCTACAAGAAAAATAAAAATACATAGATTCGAAATAATAAGGGCATCAACTATGAGATGTATATGATTTACACCATACGCAACTACGATTTTCTACACTTCAATATGCATACATTTACATGTATCTTATAATTGAGCTATTTAATTTTTTTCCATAATTATGTCATGTCTTCTGTGACCTTAGCCGCATTTTGGGACAAGGAACACTTGGTATAAATATAGTTGTGAGTGAAACATGCTCCAAGTATGCATGCATGTGTATCTGTCCAAAAAATGGCTAAATAGATTTGTATATAGTAGTGAGAATATGTTGAGTTACGTCAAAGCCATTGGAATAACATATTAAAATCATTGTCAATAGGGATCTACCAAATTTGGGGAAAATGGTACAAAATAAATAAATATCACTGGAATGTATCACCATGACATAATTTAGTGAATGCATACGATTATTTATTACCCTTCTATGGACCAATTGAAATAGTACCAATATTGCAAAAATCAAATTTATGCATTTTTAACAAAAATTGTACAACAAATATTATTTCAATACAAATTTTGTAGTCTTCAAATTACTAGCCCATGCAGGTGCACGGGTTGACGACTAGTTTTTATGCCAACCTAGGTGATGATGCCATTTTTGAGCTAACTTATGTAAGTATAGCTCATTTTTAATCTAACTTAGGTAATTATGCCATTTAGGAGGGAAATAAGCTAAGTATGCATTTGTTAAGCAGAACACTAGAGAAAACCTACCCTCATCACAACAAATGCGATGAAGATCGTAACTAAGGTAACAATTGATCTAACGGCATAATGATACTAAGCCTCATTATCAATGTCATATTTTCTAATCTTCTTAATCTTCAAGCGCATTGCATTCATCTTCATCTTGTGATCATCGATGACATCGACAACATACCACTACTAGGGAAAAGGCTAGCAGCAGCGCGGGTGGCCGCGCTACTAATAAGGCGCTACAGCTAACTCATAGTAGTAGCGCGGCCCCAACCCGCGCTACTATTGTTGATGATATCAACAGCGCTTTTTTGGAACGCGCTGTGAACGCGCTACTATTAACTAGCTGTAGCGGTTTCGTCATCCCTCGCTACTGCTATATCTTTCATCATTTTCCCCCTGCACCATTCCCTTTCAGTTCTCCTTTCACTTTCAGTTCTCCTTTCAGATACTAGATACTAGGTACTGCTAGTAGATATCAAATTCATAAACCATTACTAGGTACGGTAGTACTCCCTTCGTTCCAAATTACTCGTCGTGGTTTTAGTTCAAACCACGACGAGTAATTTGGAACGAAGGGAGTACTAGATAACAATTTCATGCATAGCCAACATGCATCCTCAAGCAGTACAAGGTCATATCAACGGCCATCATCATATGTAGTTCTAGATGATATCGACGACGATCATCATATGTAGTTCTAGATGATATAGCCACACACACATATGTACGTAGTTCTAGATGATATAGCCACACACACATATGTAGTTCTAGATGATATAGCCACACACACACATGTAGTTCTAGATGATATCGAAGACAATCATCATCCTCAAGCCTGGGCGGTTGGTATTCCTGATAGTAATTAGGATGGCCTGTCCAACACGAAGATTTTTGCCATCGAGGAATTTCTTCCACCCAACCGAGCTTAAGTGTGTGCGACCGTCCGTGTCCACGCGATAAGTACAGGTTGTAACGGAGCCCCTTGCAGTAAGGCGTAGTCCAGCTGAGCCTTCTTCATCAGGCTCGATACCATAACTCACAGATATGCTCTTCGCCAATTTCTGAATAAGAAAAACATATCTATTAATAAGCATGTGATCAAACTCTACACTAAAACATATATATCATCGACTAGATTCCACACAACATACCATATCATTGGACTGTACACTAAGTAATTCACACTATTAATTTGCATTTGTAAGTATAACATGCCATATCATGTCGATCAACCATGGTATTTGTCAAGCGGGTCACGAATGGCACCCCGACAAAGTCAGCACGTGGCGGAATTATGTCCCACAGGTTGGACACCTCCTCCGCACTCAGCCTTGTTCTTTGAGCTACGATGGCTTCATGAAGTGGGTCCTCATCATCTTCATCGAGTGGGTCCTCATTATCTTCTTCATCTTCATCATCTTTGTCATCTTCATCATCTTCCACCAGGTTGAGATAAATGACAGCTAGCTTGGGTCTTTCTGCTCGGAAGTTGAAGCTGATCAACTCACCACCAGTAAGATGCATGCGAGCGACGAAACGGGCCCATCCATCTCCTTCAACCTGCGACATATTGCGTCCTTTCTCGACCTCCATAGTGTACGGCCCCTCAAGAGCCTCAAATGTCACAGTGTCTCCTGTCAGCTTGTTGAATTTCAACCTCACATTGCATGGGACGATCTGTGTAAAATAAGCAAAATGACACAATGCAGTAATGCCAACACTAAAAATAAAATAGTTATTACATTTCATCTAATTTCTTACCGCCGCATGACGAAAACTCGGCTGGAAGTAGATGCAGAATAGCTTGCCAGTTGCAAGGCTGCTGGCGCATCTTGACTTGCACAGCTGACATAGTGGTGGTGGTGGTGGCGCCATTCTTCCTAAAGCAATATGAGCAAAGGATTACTAAATCAACTAAATCAAAATGTTCCTAAGTCAACTAAATCAACTAGCCTACTAAATCAACTAAATCAAAATGTTCTAAGTCAACTAAATCAACTAGCCTACTAAGTCAACTAAATCAAAATGTTCTAAGTCAACTAAATCAACTAGCCTACTAAATCAACTAGCCTACTAAATCAACTAAATCAAAATGTTCTAAGTCAACTAAATCAACTAGTCTACTAAGTCAACTAAATTATATGAACTAAATCAAAATGTTGCATATGAGCAGGAGGGAGAAGGAGGGCGACTCGAGGAGGGAGAAGAGAGTAGGATGGAGGAGGAAGGCGGATCGAGGAGGGGCCGGCCGGCGCGGCCAGTTGAGGGAGGACGGAGGAGGAAGGCGGAGCGAGGAGGGGCCGGCCAGCGACGAGTGGAGAGGGAGGACGGAGGAGGAGGCTGGTACTGAGTCCAGCAAGGAGGAGGAGGTGACGGCGCGCGGCGCAGACGGAGGAGGGGCGACGGGGGTGCGCGGCACAGACGGAGGAGGGGCGACGGGGGCGCGCGGCGCAGACGGAGGAGGGGTGACGGGGGCGCGCGGCGCAGATTTTGAATGGCTGTGTGTGAGTGGATACGAAGGGAGGAGATGAGGGAGATGGATGGCTTAGCAGTAGCGCTCTTCAGGAAAACACACTAGTGCAAACTATCTAGCAGCAGCGCTTTTCACAGTAAAGCGCTACTTCTATGTGTCAGCATGCAAAAATAGACTTTGTTCAATATATCAAAAACACATTGATCATCAACGATCTTTTTGTGTACAATCTGATTTGACAATATGAGTCCTCACCGGTTTAGGAACAGGTGAAGACTCATATTGCAGCCACAAATTCTACACATAGAGTTCAATGAAGATCAAGTGCTTGTCAAAGTGTGAGAAGTAACATATTTAGGGCGGTAGAAACTCTCTTCACGGAGCGAGGTGGGACTAAATTTTTGTAGGAAACTTAGCAGCAATGCTTATCCGAGAAAAGCGCTGCTACTATGCCACGTAGCAGTAGCGCGCATCACGCTAACGCGTTGGTGCTATAACTAGCCTCGCGGCGGCCTTGTAGGAATTATAGCAGCAGCGCGTCTTTCGGGTGACGCGCTACTGCTATATTTGTCTCAGCAGCGAGTTTCATCCGTACGCGCTACTGCTAGTTAGCGGCAGCGAGTTATTTTGGAGCGCGCTGCTGATAAGATTATGTGTATAGGCTTTTCCCTAGTAGTGTACAACTCCAATTTCATCTTCTCTTCTTCAATTCTTTATTTTTTTCTTTCAAATACTCATTTTCTTTTTCAACTAAATTTAACTTCTCGACAAGAGGGTCAGTTGCAAATTCGGGTTCACATACCGCCCAGATTAAAATATCTCTATGTCAACTTGATTGCCATAATTGTCATAAATGCAAAATGCAAGAAATAGTTATAAAAGAGAATTTACCACATCGGAATCATAAAGCGAGCGAGGGCTGACGGGGACGAATATCAAGACCATAGCACTATGTATAACAAACAATCATACAAATTAATAAAATTATACAAGTAACTATATAAATCATACAATCATACAAGTAACTATATAAATCAAGTAGGACATAAAAAATTGAATACCTAATAATAATCTGGATCGTCGGGTTCAATAAATGCTCCGGGATCAATAAATACATCATCATCATCATTATCAGTAATGACGTGCTCATCATCATCATTAATAAATGCATCATCATGTGGAAGGCCACCTTTACGTAATCGGTCAAGCATTGACAGGTCATCCGTAGCAGTAATCTCTTCTAGTACTAGCTCTTCTTGTTCCAGCTGAGTGGTGAAATCAGGTTCACTATCCCTGTCTACTTCAATGTTCTGAGGTGAAGTAGAGCGGTTCTTGAAACATTTTTTGGAAAGGTGTGTTTCTTGGAAGAATTCTTCATTATATGTGTCTGGGTTAATGTGAGGTTCATAATCTTCTTCGTAGGGAGGAGGTGGTCTAACATGTGGCCGCACTTCATAAACGACATCCCACGGTATATGGGTCAGCACTCGGACCGGGGGATTCTCGGCATGGGTGACGGCGTCGGGACCCACTGGCTCCACCATCTATCCCCGCAGCGACCGGTGATCCACGACCCTCTTCCTTTTTTCCTTTTTCTTCTTCTTCTACTTATTCTTCTTTTTTACAACTTTCTTCTTCTTCTCGTTATCTAAACCAAAACCTAGCACTAACCTAAACCTACCAATAACCTAAACCTATTAATAACACCTAAACCTAAACATCAAAGAACAGTAGAAAAAAACAAAAAAAGGTCACCTTGGCTCCGACGGTGGTGGAGGAGGCGGGGGGTGGCCTGAGCGGCGGGGCAGGGGTGGCGGGG
>NC_057801.1:846469865-846479790 GCF_018294505.1 Triticum aestivum | reverse complement strand
TGGACTAAAGGAGACCATGTCAAATATTTTCTCTACGTGTTTTTACTAAATTGCAGGGATAACAGAGAACTTGTATTGAAAGATGATTACGTAACCATATATGTAACAAAGTTTGCTTCGATTGGCGTGGAAAGAATATATGTTGGATATTTTCATGCTCTCGGCTCCAAGTATCTTGTTGTATGTATTATACAAATATTTTTATTTTGACAAATAATCCTAGCTAACATGTCTTAAATGACATCTCATAATAAAATTTCATATGTATTCTTAGTCTTTCTATGAGTAATTATAGTTCCAGAAGCAGGAGAAATATAGCCTAATCGGTAGCCATGGTTTAATATATTTTCGGTGATGTAATAATTTTCCGTTCTACAAAAATAATACAATACTCCATTATAGAATAATTAAAGTGGAGAAGGGATTACATAATCACCATCATTGAATTTGATTAATGGGGAATATTTACCACACCCGATTGTGCCTAGCGTGCATTTTTTGCAGGGAATCACTCACATGCATTGACATGCGTGAGAGCAACACAACTCATGTGCTTTAGTGCGTATGATGGATAATCATCGACGTAGAAGTGGGGACCATCATATCAGGCCATTCAAGATCTATGAAGACCTTCTAAATGAAACACATAGAATATGTAATATCCATGGGGTAGTTCTGGAGCTCTTGTCATTTTCTACCTCTATGGAAAAATGCATGCACGGAGTTTGAGAACCTATTCTGTAATATTATGACATGTTGTTTTCATATGGACCTTAAACATATTAGTTTAACTGTCTTTTAGCATCGGCACACTGTTCTCAGTTCTTATCATGTCCTATGAAGATTCACTTAGCAATGAGGAAAAGGCCATGGATCTAACCGCATTGTAGTTATTATCATTCATTGACATGCATTTCTACCTTACCTTCATTTCTCTTCCAAATGTTTTTTTAATGTCATTTAACCACCTAATTCTTCAGTTCATCTGGTCCAATGATCTAATGATTTTTTATTTTTTTTTCAATGCTTCAGCTAAAATAGAAGTTGGGAGGAAAATTCAGAATCTCATGACAATGAAGAACCTAAAAGAACTATCAAGATATCCCTTTCATACCAATTAGTCCAACTATGGTAATGAATTTGCTAAAGTTTGATAATAATTCTCCGAGGGAAACTTATTTTATTCATGTAACTGAAAAATAAGGATTATAAATAGAAATAAACCACTGGAGATTTTAACATTTGGACAGCGGTTAAAGAAGTAGGCATTTGAGAATTATCTTCCTGTTAGCCATTTGATCCTAAGGCTGGGCATAGTGGGGGTAACATAATTAGTATCATGTACTTGGGACTCGCAAACATGCTTATGTGGTAGTCAATTAAAGAAGAGAAAGAGGGTAGTAGTAACATAGATAGATACTGTAACATAATAAATGTTATGCTACTACTCCCTCCGTTCCTAAATACTTGTCTTTCTAGGCATTTCAACAAGTGACTACATACGGAGCAAAATGAGTGAATCTACACTCTAAAATATGTCTACATACATCCGTATGTAGTAGTCATTTGAAATGTCTAGAAAGATAAATATATAGGAACGGATGGAGTATGTGTCATGCATGGCAATAAATGAGACCATCTATGATACTACTTTATGTTACTATGCACTATAGATGTAGTATCATACACTAGTATCATATGCATGATACTAATATATGTTACTATCCACTATGACCAGCCTAATGTGAGGACACATGCCCGACAACTTTTCATTAATGGTACGGCTAGATCGAACTTGAACAATAAATAATGTGTACACGTACTAGGCAGAGTTAATGATAAGTAGATGGAGGTATTCACATACATGTCGCAAAGTAAAAATGCATGTCAGTCTTATTTGGAATGCATCATCCAGGCTTGTAGTAGCAAGCTTCAGCCATCAGGGTTGCTTGCACGGTAATGATATGGAAACAAATGGATGGCTGAAGAAGCACCAGCGCATAAAGAGGAGTCCCGGAGGGATGGAAAAATAAATGAATCTCACTATGTTAATTCAATGTGCCTTGAGCTACATCGAAAATAGTTGGTCTGAGCACATAATAATATTAAGCTCAATAGTAAAGCACAGAGCAAATGGTGCAGTAAACAATATATGAAATCACCACATGTAAATTGCTTGGAGGCAGCGAGTCATGTATTACTTTTGTATGATTCACAAAAAAAGATGTACTACTTTTATATACCTGGGACGCAGAGATCAAGAAGCATGATACTTGTGGATTGAGTAGGAAGCGGCTTGCTCCTTACGTACCTGAGAATTGTTATACTAATTGCCATCAGTGCAAAGTAAAGGGAGCTCAGGGAACAACAGATTACTATGCGAGATTAGCATGTTAGAACTTGGCCGGCCGCCACTGCTGAGGTGCACAATATGGGCGATGAAGAGGAGGCTACTCTGAAATCTGGATTCATCTGGTATAGAAGAAATCAATCATAAGAGGGGTGGACAATGGGATAGCGGCTGCGTTGAAACTCACCGCGTGCCGCCGGATCAGGCAGGACATGGGCACACGGTAGAGGAGTTGTTTCTTATCCGCCTGGTAGTTGATGCCTGGCAGTCGATCGATCCTAATTTACAGCATCGTTGGCATGCTGTGTGGGATGATCGTCACCTGGCCGGCCCGATGGGGTGGTGGGCTTCGGGGCGATCTCATTCATGTTGCTTTTCTCCACTCACATTGCGGCTGGATCATGGGAGAAGCGGCCGCCAAGAAGAATACGTGGACATGTTCGAGCCAGCATGTGGGACTACAGATCGTATACCTTTAGGACTCTAATCACAATAAAGTATTTGATTTTAACCGTAGATTTAATATTTGAAGGTCAAATTTATGAGTTGTATCTGCCAAACTGCTTGTAATTTTTTTATAATTAACCAGGGGAATTATCTCTTGACCGAAATGTTTAACATGGGATGAGACTGATTACTTCTCCATGGAACACTTTAACGTGGTATCTTTTTTATGATTAGCGCAGGGAATTATTTATTGACCAAACAATTTAACAGGAGAGCAATAAGTCACTACAGGAAAATCACGTTTTGCCGTGTGAAATAGTATAAGCCGAGTTCTTTTTTTCGGGTACTCGGCTTATGTCACTCTAAACCGAGTTTGCTGAAAAAAACACCCGGCAAATAAAAAGGACTCGGCTTAAGGGAGTCTATAAGCCGAGTGGTGCTGAAAAGCCCTCAGCTTAGATGAGGTACACGGCATCTACACAAAAAAGCACTCGGCTTATAGAGCAGACACGGCAAAGATAGCTGCCACGTGTCCAAAACGGAGGTGGTTGACGGTGCCGTCACGGAGCAGCCTGTAAGCTGTGTGCCCTGCAACAGCACTCGGCTTATATGGCCTATAAGCCGTGTGCACTGCGACAACACTCGGCTTATATTAAGTACATTTTTATATCTTTAGCGAATAGAATTCGAATTTGAATTACAAGTGCGTGAAAAAGTTGACAAGGTTAGGTTAAAAAATCATACTTGTGTTCTTGAGTCTATGTTTAGGCCATATGCAAGAAAAATAAATGAACTTCAAACATGAGGGTGCCAAGACTTGACCCCGAACATGTAGTTTTTCTTTTTATAAATTTTGAGAAATGCAAACGAACTCTGAAAAGCATGAAAATTGGCATGGTGCCCTTACATGACACCTAAATACCGTGGTGAAAAATTGAGAACGTTTCGTAAAGGGTGTGATGTATATCGCTTGGAAACTAGACCATCTCCAAAGAAGAAACGTGTTTTTGAGATGGAGCGAGCGAGGTGTGAAGGTGACGCAACTGTTCCTTCAACCGTTGGCCTTGAAACTTTTTCTACACTCAATATACACCATTACTTGATCCATGTAAAAAAATGGAATCTTTCGGGCTTCGTTTGCTATATTTAAGCCATTAAATGCATTTCTATATCTTTAACGGATATAATTCAAATTTGAACGACAAGCGTGTGAAAAGGTTGACAAAGTTGGGTTAAAAAAAACATATTTGTGTTCTTGAGTCTATGTCTAGGCCATATACAATAAAAAGAAAGGAACTCGAAACATGAGGGTGCCAAGACTCGATCTCGAACATCTAGTTTTTCGGTTTATAAATTCCAAAAAATGCAAATGAACTCCGAAAAGCATGAAAATTGGCATGGTGCCCTCATATGACACCTAAATATAGTGGTAAAATTTTTAGAACGTTTCGTAAAAGTTGTGACGTACATCGCTTGGAAACTAGACCATCTCCGAGGAAGAAACATGTTTTTGAGATGGAACGAGCGAGATGTGAAGGCAACGCGACCGTTCCTTCATCCGTTGGCCTTGATTTTTTTTCTACAATCAATATACACCATTACGTGATCCATGTAAACATTTGGAATCTTCGGGCTCCGTTTGCTATATTTAAGCCATTAGGTGCATTTCTATATCTTTAATAGATATAATTCAATTTTGAACTACAAGTGCGTGAAAAAGTTGAGGGTAAAAAAAATCATATTTGTGTTCTTGAGTCTATGTATAGGACATATGCAATAAAAAGAAACGAACTCCAAACATGAGAGTGCCAAGACTCGATCCCGAACATCTAGTTTTTCGGTTTATAAATCCCAAAAAATGCAAACAAACTTCAAAAAACATGATAATTGGCATGGTGCCTTCATATGACACCTAAATGATGTGTTATAAATTTGAGAACATTTCGTAAAAGTTGTGATGTACATCGCTTGAAAACTAGACCGTCTCCGAGGAAGAAACGTGTTTTCGAGAGAGAACGAGCAAGGTATGAAGGCAAAGCGACCGTTGCTACATCCGTTGGTCTTGGAAATTTTTATACACTGAATATACACCATTACTTGATCCATGTAAAATTTTGGTATCTTTCGGGTTCCGTTTGCTATATTTAAGTCATTAAGTGCATTTCTAGACATTTAACGGATATAATTCAAATTTGAACTACAAGTGCGTGAAAAAGTTGGCAAAATTTGATTGAAAATTCATATTTGCATTCTTGATTCTATGTTTAGACCATATACAAGAAAATAAAAGGAATTCCAAACACAAGGGCGCCAATATTCGACCCAAACATAAAGTTCGTTGGTTTTTTAATTCCAGAGAATGCAAACGAACTGCGAAATTCTTGAAACTTGGTAGCGTGTCTTTATATGATACCTAGAGGTTGTGATAAAAATGTATGAGAAAATAATGCAATTATGGGTCCTAATTAATATGAAAACGTACTAGTAAAGAAACACACATAATGTAGCTCATGTGCTTTTTTCTCATTGGCTGAGCCGTGTGAGCCACGGATCAGTGACATGGCAAGAACTCAGCCGCATATCTCGTGCGCTCCTTCCGAAATCGAACGGTTGTTGTCCTCTCTCCTCCCTCCCCTCTCTCCCTTATTATATCCCCATCCTCTCTTGAATGGCTACCGGCTCTCCCTCCTCTCCGTCCACTCCTTCTCCACTCCACGCGGCCGCCGCCTACGCCGAAGTGCCGCAGCCTCCTCAAAGAGCAGCAGTCAACGGAGCAAGCAGCAGCAACTCGCGGCAGCAGAAGCTACCCGTCCATGCTCAGCTCGATGCAGTGCTCCTCCTCGCCGGCGGGTGAGTGCTCCAACACGGCCGCATCGATCCACCAGCAAGCAAAGCTAGCCTCTATCTAGCTAATCGAGCCGCTCGATCTGCTCTCACGTGTACTAGACCACTAGTAGTATGTATATAGCTAGCTAATCGATCCACTCGATTGATTCCTATGTGTAACAGCAGTACGTACTACGTATGTGTGGGCGTTTGTAGCTGGGGTGTATACATATACATTTGAATACTCAAATACCTGGGGTGTGTACGCATACATTCGAATACCTGCAAACCACAATACCTCAGATTTGGCACTCGGGTTATAAGGTATAAGCCGTGTGTAACACGTGCCAGGCATCCGGCTTATAGGCACTACAAGCGGTGGCCTGCCAAATATAAGCCGAGAAGGAGGCACTCGGCTTATATATAATATATATAAACCGAGCGTTGCGGGCGGCACTCGGCTTACATCGATGCTGACACATGGCCGTTAACACATGGCTACCGTCATGTTACTTTATTAAACCGTGTGCCTCGCGCAAACACTCGATTTATATATAAACCGAGTTTTTTTAGCACGGCACCCGGCTTATATCTGTAAGCCGGTCCCCTGTAAGGCGTGTCCTATAAACCGGGAGTTTTACTCGGCTTATATATAAGCCGAGTGCAAATCGGCATAAGCCGAGTGTATTAGGCACACGGCTTACAATTTTTTTCCTGTAGTGCGTGGAGGTTGGCTCATATTTGGTGTTTGTTACGTGTAGGTCGGATCTGTTTTTCACAAGAAAAGTAACATAAATCATGCGGTAAAGATAGATCAATTACATAGATCAACAGTTAATATATTTTTAATGATGTGGATTAACGTGGGGTCTTGCATGGTGCTTCCAATTAGTAAATATAATATATAAGATTTATCATATTATTAATTAAAAATTTAGCTGTAAATAGGGCCCGCCCCATTTTTGTCTGAGTTGCAAGTCTATGCTCGACACACAACTGGGTCCGACCGTTTTTTGTCCTAGTTGGAAGTCCACGCTCGAGATGCAACTGCATGCCGACAGGGAGATTGCAATTAGTGGTGGGAGCAGGGTTGTCGGTAAGTTTAATCTCCACATTTATAAAATATACGTGGTATTTAGAAAAGTCATGATCATTTTCCAAAATTACGAATTTTTTTACAGAGTAAGTTTTTTTTCAGTTTAGAAAAATAAGCATGATCTTTTTCCAAATTTGTGAACATTTTTTATTTTCATGATTTTTTTTAATTTTCCGTGTTTCCTTTCATTTTATTTCTTTCTATTTCCCCTTCTTTCTTCCCTTTTATCGTTATCTTATTTAGCTTTTAATTTCAGAATTTTTTTCCTAGTTTTTTTCTTTTGGTTGTCGTTTTTCATGGTTTACTTAAAAATGTTCATAGTGCATTTTTAAAATATATTCACCATGTTTTAAAATGTACATCACATATTTTTTTAGAAAATTTCAAAGCATTAAATATATGTTCACCGTGTTTTAAAATGTACTAACCATCTTATATGAAATGTTTGTTGCATTTTGAGAATATTTCATGATGTTATACAAGTTTTTCGTCATGTGTTTAAAAAATGGTCACCACATTTAAAAAATGTATATTGCATAGTAAGAAAAGTGCTCATTTTTTACATTATAAAAATGTTCACAATTATTTTTCTAGAACTATTCACATAATCTTAGAAAAACTATTCACCTCGTTCTACAATTAATTCACCAATTTTTTTTAAAGAAAAATGCTTACTTTGTCACTCAAGTATTTGTTATACCATGTTAAGTCATCCCTAGTATTGAACGTGTGTGTCCATTGAGAAAATAAGTCAACACTAGTACATTGCTGACTCAAAATCCAGTAGCCCGTGAACGTGTGTAGTACATTTGAGAAGATGTCTGTATTTCATTAAATGCCAGTAGCCAGCGACAGGACAATACAGATTTAGCCATTAATTATTGATAATAAAGAAATAACATAAAATTTGATGAAAGATTTCATCCAGATGTAACAAGACGACAACAGATTGACGAACTACCGTCCACTGTTGAATGCTTTCACTTGAACGGATGGACACGTGTTTCGACCTCATCTTCTCAGTATGGGAACAGGAAGCCGGCGTTCGTCTCCAGCCCGGCAGGGATCTCCGGCAACGGAGGCATCGCCATAAGCAACTGCTGTACCGCTACCCCCATCTCGCCGTCGAACCCTGGCTGCTGAGGAATCGCCATCTGCATCTTCTCCATATCCATCCCCGCGGCGAACCCCTGCGGCGGAGGCATCTCCTGAATATCCATCCCGGCAGCTGCATCACCATCTGATGCTACATATTCATCCCGGGGGCAAACCACTGAGGCGGAGGCTGCTTTGCCATCACCATCTCCTGGCTCCTGCTACTACCGAACTCAAAAGTACTGCCACCGAAGAGCTGCCATTGCCTCGAGGAGAACCTTGGCGTGTTCGGAGACGATGTCCTTCACCTTCATCGGGTGGACCCAAGCCGCTATCTGGTCCCCCATGTCGCGCTCCTTCGCCATGACCTCCTGCTTGTGCTCCGTTCGCTTCTTCACCTTGATAGCAAGCAATGGTGGCCAAGAGGAAGGGTCGCGACGGCCGGTAGAAGACCGTCCCCCACCGGATCATCAAGGAGGACGCCCGGCATGTGTGCTTCTCCGAGCGTTTCCGGGGGATATTCAACAAGGCCAGCGAGCAGGCCCTGCTCACTAGCGCCCAGGTGGCCATTGTCGGCTTAATGCCCGGCGGCAAGGCCTTCTCCTTCGGCGATTCATCAATAGACGTTGTCGTCAACCACTTCAGGGTGGGGGACGGCGCTGCCGACAACAACTGGTTGCAAACGTTGCGCCGGCAGCATGGCGAGGTGCGCACAGAGCTGGCGGAGCGGAAGAAGCGGATGAAGAGTGCGGACGAGGCCCTGCTTCAGGAACACGCTGTGGGGACCACACGGCAGCGTGGGTCGAACTCGATGTGAGCAACATGGGGTATGAGGACACGGCGGTGTTCGCCACAGTGCTCATCCAGGAGCAGGCCGCCGGACGCACCAACCAGGTTCTCATGGAGGTCTTTCATGTCCACATCAGCCGTAACCTCCAGGTGCCCCCGCCGCTGCCGCCAGCCCAGCTCTTGGGTACCCCGGCTTATCAACCAGGTACGTCGAAAACATGTTTTCGAGCATATGCACCCGGGCCCTTCATATCTAGCAGCTCATTTTCTAACTTGTATGTGGGATTAAACTTTCATAATTTTTCTTCCAATAGAAATAGGAAAATGAGATTTGTTTGATTCAAAAATCATTTTTTTAGTATTTATGTTGTAGCAAAAAATCAGAAAGTTTCATCCCACATTCTAGGTAAAAAGTTTTGTTCTGCCACAAATTTTAAAGTTTAATACATGTTTTATATGATAGAAACAAAAAAAGAGAAATTTTCATGTAGTTAGTTAGTTGTGTAGCATAGATCTCAACGCAACATTGGAGTAGCCAGGATAACAAGGGCCGGGTGCATATGCTCAAAAATTCTACATCCTTGAGTTCGGTAGCAGCAGCACATGCAAGCATTCACCAGATGCAGATGGCGATGCATCCAGCACAGGTGTTCGCTGCCGGCACGAAGATGCAGATGGTGATACTGCCGCCGCCGGGATGCACATGGCGGCACTGGTTCTCCGCCGGGATGGAGATAGAGCTGATGCTGATGGCCATGCTGCCGACGGTGCCGGAGTTCCCCGCCAGGATGGACATGTCCCAGCAGTAGCTCGGGCGAATCACGGCTTCCCCTACTGAGGAGAAGAAGACATGGACGTGGATCAATCATTTAGTTCGTGGTCACAGTGATATCCAAAAAAAATCGTGCAGGTTCCATGGAAGATCTATGCATTAGTTGGTTCAATTATCGTAGTAGTACTGTATTAGTTCTAATGTTTTTTTTCATGCTAAGTACATGCCTTTTCATAGTTCAAATCTTTCAATTTTTTCATGCTTAAGTTCGTGACTTTTCAGTTGTTCAGATGCATGTTTTTCATGCACAAGTTCATGATTTTCAGCTGTTCGGGTCTTGCTTTTTTTCATGCTCAGGTTCATGATTTTTAGTTGTTCATATCTTGCAATTTTTTTAGGCTTAAGTTCATAATTTTTAGTTGTTCAGACCTAGAAATTTTTAGTTGGTGCATGTAGTTATCCTTTGACGCTTGAGTTTTAATGTAGACAGCTGAGCGAATACCGAATAGAATCTCATGGCCTTTCACGACTTTTAATGCACGTAGCTCGG